>NC_057811.1:180977106-181273872 GCF_018294505.1 Triticum aestivum | reverse complement strand
CCCAAGGTGATTTTCTTCTTTGCCGATCTCGATTGTTATTTTTCATCTAAGTATGTGGTGATGAATAATGCAAAATTTTATTAGCTTCGATGCCATGCTATACATAGTGGTTTAAATAACTTGTGTTTCTTATGCTGGAAAGTAATTCAGAATTTGTTCCTGTTTCAATTAGAGCCCTAATGCAGACAAGGATTGTGTGGTTGTACATGTCACTAGCTATGAGGTGGATGACCTGAATATACGCACTGGGAAAAGAGAGTTTTTAGGCTGTTGGATCCTGGAAGCCATTTGCGCTTATACCAATGAAGAGTTGTATTCCAGCCTCACTGTTGTCAGGCGTGTTGTCCAGGGTGTACTGAAGCACAAGAAGTTCAAAGCTACTCCTTCGTTTGTGAGGCATACTGTTCTTGTCAAGCTTACACAGCAAGATGACGTGGCATGCCTCCACAAACAAGTTTATGAGTGGCAAGGCCACAAGGTTTTCTTCATGAAGGTTCACAGGATTGAGCTGCTGCCGGACGTCCTCGATGATGTTCATGGCAAGGTCCGTCTTGTGTCCAGCCCAAATTAGATATAGGCATGAAATACTTGCCCCAGCTAGTGTTTAATAGTAGTTTGGATTCTGTCTAATTATCCAAACCTTGCCTGTTATCGAGCCCTCTGGGGCTAGTACTCTGTTTGAATCCGTCTATGGGAACTGCTGCTACTTTTGTGTGCCCGTGAATCATCGTAATTGTTGCCGAAACAGATGCGTCCTCACTAGTTTTATCATACGAGCAGTGTGTGTTTTGATGAAATAGAGTACTCGTTCGAGAACTGTGCGCCGACGTATACATAAGTACCTGTAAACACTGTTGGTGCTACCCCACTTGTAAGCAGTTGTGCAAAACACGGCACATTGGCTCAGCTCGCTTCAACACTCGGCTATCGACCAGCTAACAATCAACAATCTGCTGTCTAACATATAAGCAACTATGTATCTTGTTACAGTGGTTCATGCAGTTAACTGAGGCCACAATGTAAATTCCAAACGTTCACACGCTAGTCCAGCGTTCATGTGGAACACTCACATTAAACCCGACTTCATAAAAACTTGAAAAGCATAAGTTAAGCAATTTTATACATCTCAATGATTCATAGAACACAACAAACATATACTAGTTAATAGCAAAAGACAAAGTTGTGAGAAGGTTTACAAATCAGGAAAAAACAAGCAAGGCTTCTCTGAGCAAAGGGCCTCCCGGCAGGCTTAAATTTCCTGGAGTTCACTCTGGTTTTTCTTGTTGCCACCATCCAGGGTTAGGTTCTCTCATTCCAGAATAACCAATTATAATTGTGTTCTCAGCTGGAATGCTGAACTGAACCATGCAGTGTACTGACCAGCTGAAAGTCTTGTGCATTCCACTAAATTTAAGCGGCGCTATTTGCAGAAATAAGTAGACCACAATGCCTCTTGTCCGCGCACCTGTCCAAAAAACCTCCGTGCAGCCGTGCCAACTTGTCCTCGGTCCCTGGATGAACTGGAGGAAAGTGCATTCTGAACTAGGATGCAGATGTTTTCGCTCGTCCCTGCACCGCAATCAGGAAGTAAAACGTATGAATCGGCTTCTTTTAGATTGCGTTGGTCATTCTACCTAGTAACTACCAATGTAGGAATACCTGGAAGACGGGTGGTTAGACGACGGCAACGAGGGATAGCCATCTCATTTTGCGCAGTTCTACTAAAACTGAGGTGTGTGCTTTTGATTGCGCGGATAGAAACGATACGGAGACAGACATCCCGAAACGGTATGGAGACAGACATCCCTGTTTGCGCAAATACGAAATACGGTTATTTAAACAGTGAAAGATATTTGCAGTGGCGTATGATTAACAGCAGCATCTATTGTGTTATAATTGGCACTCGATTGACAGTATGAAAGTGTCCTTAAGTAAGTAGCATCACATCACATCAACACTGCCACTAGATTAACATGCAGAACAATAGCATTAGTATTACTGTCATGAGAGTAGCACATGGTCAGTAAATGTGCAATCAAATTTGTGCAGTTCCACTAGGATGAAGCAATGTTAGCGGTGTGAGATTTAAGTGTAACTGCAAAAACACAATTCATGGGAAATAAAGCAAGACGGAAGCACTTCATAAAATGGTGGTGGCATTGCTTCAATTTATCGACGGCACAAGACCATTACTTATAGTGACATTAGGTGGCATTCCTTAATGCTTCATGTGATTTTACATTAACGGTAGCGATATGGGCGTAGGGACAGCAGAGGCATAAAGTGGTGAGGCAGATGTGGTTGCTGAGAGCGGCAAACACTCAGGCATCATGTCTGCATTTGTCCCATTTTTTATCTCCTTGGCGACATTTTCCTATGTGAGCACAGGAAATCTAGACCTGCTCATTCTCATTTGCGTTGTCCCCCAACACCCGTCACTTTCTTTCCTTTTTCAACCAAGAGATAGGTCCACTTCCCCCTACCCTTCGCCATCCACCATGCTTTCTTCGTCTTTTCAACCAAGAGACCGGTTGGGTAGCCAGTATCTACTACTTTCCCCCGTTTCCTCTTAGAACCAAGTCCTAGATTCATGCTAGAGCTTTCCCACTTTCTTCCCTGTTTGAACCAACTCTTATAGTCGACTGTATGAACTAGCTTTACCTCTAATAATAGTAAAACTCTAGGTGGCTTTGGAACAGCGGACGGAAGTAGAAAAAGATCCACACGAAGCCAAGTGGGGAGCTGGGGCAGTAGAGCAAGGCAGGTTTCGAAGGAATATATACCTGAGGGTCGTCGGCATGTGGCAAAGACGGTGTCGGGAGGCCGCATCTTGGCCACAATGCCGCAGGGAGGAAGAAGGGGTCGGAGGCCCTCCGGAGCTGGCGCTCTCTCGGAGAGAACGACACGGCCGCCGATCGGGACGCGCGGGCAGCCGTTGGTCTCCTCCCTCGCCGCTGACGACAGCGTGAACAATGCACCTACACTCCTGCCCTGGTCGAGGTTGTCCGGCCGGATTTGTGACCAGCCGTGAGCTGAGAGAGAGTGTGGCCACCTATGTCTTGCTTAGATCTGGAGAGCATGAGAGAGTGAACGAGAGGAACCCAAGTAAGGCAAGTGCTAAGGCTCCTGCTTATATATGTAGTGGACTGATTTTGTTGTACCAGCTTTAAAAAAATGCGCTCCTACGTGTACCCGCGAGTGGGTGTGAGAGAACTAGTGCGTGCGTGCACCGCTTCTCTTCGTGAGAGTACAATATACTATGCCCAAAGAACGTTCGCCACAAGAGTAATAGTATAAGTGTGTGACGTGTGAGCTAAAATAAAATGTGCGCGACGTCTTTTATTTTTTAGAAGTTCTGAGGGTAGGGTGTGAAGAGCACATATGTGTGTGACGTCTACCTGCAGATAGACGGTGGGTGCGAGAGGACTCGGGAGGGTGCGTGTGCGTGAGAGAGAGGGGGCACGTATCAATGCAATGCATGTGTCCGTAAATCATTATCCGACAAACGTTCGCCACAAGCCTTTTCCCGATGAACGCCGTAAGAACCGTTAGATCGGCATCCGACAGTGTCAGTTTTGCCATGTCATTTAATAGAACAGCCACTCCTCCTACACACAAATCTTCCACGTGAGTGTTAGCAACTGCCGCATGCTCCCTCCGTTCCAAAATGCAGTGCATATAGCTTTATTGAAAATTCGAACCTCGCAAACTTTTACCGAGTTTTCGTGTACCAAATTGCACATGTAGAGTACCCTGTATATATCATTTCATTCATCTTCGAGAGGTAACTATAAAGATGGGGGAGGAGTCTACAAAGAAAGACCATCGTATCACCTGTAGCAATTTCAACCATCCTTTGGTGTGGAGGAATATCATAGGAACTCTATATGATATGATTTTTATAGGATTTTTTCCTTTAGAGCCAATTGGTTCATAGGAATAGATTCATATACTCCACCTTTCAAAGGAAATAAACATGATATCATTTCTATAGCTTTAGAGCCACATGGTTCATATGAGTGGATTCCTATACTCCCATAATTTCAAACGGAAAATAAACATTAGCGTATATTCAATAGAAAAGTTCCTATGATATGAACCAAATTACATCTCTTTCCTAATCCCTCCTCATAGGAATTGAGATACATGTCATCTCTAGATTCAATAGAAAAGTTCCTATGATGTCAACCAAATGACATCTCTTTTCCAATCCCTACTCATAGGAATTGAGATACTCCATGTCATCTCTTTCCCTACAACTTCCATGTATACATCTTATATTCCTAAATAGCTAGTACAACCCACTAGTAGTTTTTTTCCAAGACATGCAACTATGGCACAAGAACTATATAGTGTGTGAATAACTTGAAAGATGGTCGCTGGATGAAGCTAATCCGACAGTGCAGAGATGGCAAATTCGAGCACTACTGGCCGTTGGATATCATCAACATTCCACCAGATCTGCCACATGTACAATTTAGAAGACTCCATGGTTGAACTTAAGCATAATGCACAAACCTCAAAACACATGCACTTCTCCTTTGTTCTAGAATCTTCCGTATCATAATTGGTTTTTTTCCAAATGAAATGCCATTATTTGTTTTCTACTTTATGCTTTACAATGCACAACCCCATGAATCTTAACATTTTTATAAAACTAATTGATTTTGAATGAGATGAAATATAAGAACTAAACGAACACTACATCATGCATATATGACTCAAAGCTTTACATGCTATATTGTGTATTTATTCATAATTCGGTTTTGAAATCTCATGCGTTCAATGCATGTGTACCTTACTAGTTTTGAGTATAGTAGAAAATTTTGCGCGGCCCGGGGTATATCAAAATGCAGGGCCCATGCATCATTGCCTTTCGGTCGAACCTACGTCCACAATTTTTTGTACGTACTATATCTCCACTGGTCCCCGAACCCAAAATGCTGCCTCATTCCCCTAAAACCAAGCGGCCCACACATATTTAAGGCTTCGACTCGAACTCAATCCCTCTCCCGTTTACTACGACGTGGCCTCGCACGGCCTAGTAGTACTCCTACAAACCCTACCGCCGCACGCATCATCAGTTTACTTCAAGAGGACGAGGGAGAAGCCGATTTGTAGTGGAGGCGCTTTCAAAAAAATGATCTGTAGTGGAGACCCCTACCCTAGGGTGCCCTAGGTAGCTGCCGCACGCATCATTGGTTTTCTCTTTTCTTTATGCTCTTGCGCCCTAGAGTGAAATGATGGTTGCTTCGTCCGTCCAGCTTAATGCGGGAAAGGTGGGGCTTTGTGATTTGACCCCTCATCGCTCATTTTCTACTACTGCGGCGCTACGACCGGGGTGCCACCAATTCCAACCGCTGCTCTGAACTATAATTTGGTGCATCGCACGTGGAACAAGACGGTGGATGATCCACATGTCGGCCAAAGGGGTCCTGTTAAGTGTGTCGCCATTTCGTGTGCGGACTGACCCTGCTTGAGTCGCTACGCCAACACGACAGGTGCAGCGTACCACTTGGTTTTGCTCCTTGGTGAATCCCGACAATATTGATCTAAAAAGCTACGTACTGAACTACCCTCTCCCTCTCGTTTTTTTAGACGTCTCCGTTTATAGGGCGTGCACGTAGTTCTAGGTCATCCATTTGACTAACTAAATCTGAGTTACTATGTCACAAAAAGTATATCATTGGATTATTAAGCGGATGTAGTCTCTAAACATATACTGTTCATCACATATATAGCCAGTTAAATTCTCAACCTAGAATGACGTGCATGCCATGTAAACCGATACGGAGGAAGTATAGTAGTAAAAATGAGGTGATTTTACCGAGCGATCGGCGGGGGAGCATGGCCTGTCATGCGGTCCCACGTGTCATGATGTACCAAGGTGATGCGCGTGTCCCTCTTGAGGCAGAAGCAATACTACGTGGTTTGAGATGATGGCGAACCAAAGTGTGAAATAATGGTTGCTTCGTCCGTCTGGGAAGGTGCGGCATTGTGATTTGACGTCTCATTGCTCATTACTACTACTATTGGGGCGGTACGACTGGGGTGCGTCCCCCCTGCTATTCTGCACTGTTATTTGGTGCTTGACACGTCGACCCGGTTGCTATATGTCCCACATGTCGGCGAGAGGAAGTACATAATTCATGAAAGCGAGCGTCGACGGAGGAGTACAAGACACGGCTTGGGTTTTTGCTGCTTCGTGCGATCCATCGATACAAACACGGACTAAAAAAAGGCGAGGGCGGGTCTTTTCCCGCGCGGTAGGCAGGGGAGTTTGGCATAGTCTGTTCGAGGCAAGGAGGCAGGAAGGGAAACAAGCAAATAAAGGTTGAGTGACTTAGTTTTGCGAAAATCTGATTTTACAGAGTACGTACCCGCTAGGGTTTATAGGGCTCATCTACAAAACATTCGTTTTCCGTTTTATAAGTCTCAATTCTACTACTAGTAGTAGTACCATCACATGTTGGATTTCGAGGTGCGTTAGATCACCCGATGCAAGCAGTGTCAAGAGAAAACTCACCAATGCATGTAGAAGTTCATGGAAATTTTGTGGTCATTCATGCATTCATTCTAATTAATGCCTCGGTAAACATAACTTCTTGAGAAAAACGAGTGTACTAATTACTTGTGCAAACTAGGAGTACAAAATTAATTCGAGCACTCAACGTCTACCTTGGTTGGAGAGATTTTGAAATTGAGCCATAAACTGGAAAGGAGGGAGTAGTAACTTTTGTCTTGATTACTATTTGTGGCCTTGTATAGATGCAAAATGTATTTTTCTTATAGTGGCCTTGTATAAGTAAATGGAGGGAGTACTAAAGGACATATATATTCCAAACAATATGACAATCTCTCTAACCAAGGTAGTAGGGACGAGGAGTAAACGGAGGGAGTACTAGTAAAATTTTCTCCTCGTCCTGCGAGCCACCGCGCGCGTGGGCGAGGGAGCGGGCGTAAGGCGTAGTAAGCAAGCTTCACCTCATCCTGCGAGCCACCGCGCCCATGGGCGGGGGAGACGGCGTACTAAGCAAGCTTCTCCTCGTTCTGCGAGTGTACAGGACACATCAAAAGTACCCCAGTGTATAGAGGCTTGCCTCTAAGTTAGGCCCCACATGGTTTGCCTCTTTTTTAACATAACGCGTCAAGTCGCAATTTGTTTGTTCACCCGTGGTAGACGATCCTCCCTCCATCTAGTGGACAACCAGTACACGTGTCAAGTTACCACGTGGGCTGCCTTTTCGTATAGAAATGAGCTCCACCGTGTACCCGCGCAGGTGTGGTTGGGAAAGAGACGGGAGTACGTGCGCCGTGCGTGCACCTCTTCTCTACGTGCACGTCCCCCACCTACGTGGGTGTGTGTGAGAGGGACTATAGAGATACAAACCTAGACATAAAGACCGCTACAAACATCAATGTTCTGCTTATCACAGATAAGATTGATTAATACCCGTAACAATCCATGTCCTTAACAAAGGGTGCATGCGCGTATAGGTTGAGCGTGTGTCTTGCGTCGTGTGCTGTGTGCATGCAGGCGTGCGAGTGTTGCGTGCGTGCAAGGGTACGTTTCAGTGTTGCATGCATGTGTGCGTACGTGCGTGTGTACGCGTCAATGTTGCACGCCGGCATGCGTGCGTGTGTTCGTTATGTGTACGTGTCAGTGTTGCACGTCTGCATGCGTGCGTGTCTTGCATGCGTGCATGTGTACGTGCGGGGTGAGGCTACACATCAGTCGACTAACTTTTTCATCTCTGGTCATTAGATTTTCCAGCCGTTGGATACGAAATCAAGGGCCTGTAGTTTATCATCAAACTCCACCCCCCTGAGCCGCCAGCCACCACCGGCCGAACTGCCGGCCCCCGCCCCCTGCGGCCGGCCCGCGCAGCCACGCCGCCCCGCCCGCCCCGAAACCATTCATCACCGCCGGTCCGCCGCCGCACCGGCCATCCCTCTAGCCCCCCCCTGCGCCGAGCTTTTTCTCTGGCGATCCCCACCGCCCAATCAACGCGCCCTCCCACCGCCGGCGACTGCCAGCCAGAGGTCTCACGACTTCGAGTACCCACCGACCACTAATTTATTACCATTTCTGTCCTTCATATATGCACTGACGGGTGGGCCCTATGGTAATGTGCGCTGCTGAATGTGGACCGTTTGACTGGTCAATTGATCGTGTCATCAACAAATTACGGAGCTGTATGGTGAGCCAGTGACCGTATGATCACCCTAAAATGTACTCCGTATTTTATTAACACAGTACAGACGCAAACTACCATTTCTTTCTTTCATATACGGGCTGACAGGTGGGCCCCATGGTTATGCGCCCCGATGGTGCAACACTAGTTGCGCCACGTGGAACGTTTGACTGGTCAATTGATTGTGTCATCAACAAAATACGGAGTTGTACGGGTGAGCCAGTGACCGTATAATCATGAGATGTATTTTTTTAACACGGTACAGACGCAAGGGCTCATATATACGCGCAAGCACTCACCGCTATAAGCGCACACACGCAAACCCTACCCCAATGAGCACCTTCGAGAGAGTGGGCCAGCATATGATCTTTAGATTTTACGAAGTCACCATAGGTGCCTAGTAGTCGAGTGGAACGTCTCCTCCCACTGAACGCACATCACCGGAAAATACTGAAATTAACCCAGGATAAATGCGAGCACCTGGACTTTAACCCTGGTGGGCTCGAGAAACCACTGTCCTCCTAACCATCCAACCACATGTTGGTTAGCACGACAAAATGTATGTGGTGACCGTGATGAGCTTATTCTGAAGTCCAGTGACCATATCGTGCTTTCGCTCAAATACAATGACTGTAAGTGTCGTCAACAAAATACGGAGCACGCATCAAATGCAAAGTCCGTCAGTGTCATCAAGAAAATACAGAGACATATCATGAGCTAGATACCGTATGATCACCACGAGAATGTATACGGAGCATATTCTAAACTCCAGTGACCGTATAGTGCTTTAGCTTGAAATACTATGACCGTCATGCGTGAATGTGTGGTGGGCATGCATACTTTTAGAGGGCCGAGAGATAGTTTGTGTGCGTACGTGAAAGTGGTGTAGAAAGAGGGGATGTCCGGTGGAGACAAGGAGAGATATGCCCTTCGTTTCTCTTTCCCGTGACTAATATTTTAGGAGAATATATAAACATTCACAATGCAGAACAAATATTTTTGGATTCACCATGCAATTAACTTTCATGTATAACATTGTACTATTGTATATGCTTATTTTCTTAGTGGCCGATTGCGTGTGTGGTGTGGTGGTCACATCATTTCTAGTTGTGGTGGGTCAACATGAGGACTCATGGGTCAGTTCCATCCTGCGCCACATAGGTTGGATCGAGACGCGTTATACGAAGACCCATGTGGAGGACTCGGCGTACAACACGAAGCTAGCTACCAGAGTCGCGGAGGACTCTATCCCCACTGGTAATAAGTCGACTATATATGATTTGTAACCCTAGGCCCCCAGTATGTTATAGAAGCTTGGGGGCTAGTTCGTCGATAGTATACACACACGCACAATCCCTGGTATTCACGTGTACTTTGTACACACCCCTGTCACTAATATACAGTACCAGGAGTAGGCTTTTTCCTCAACTGCAAGGGTCCAAACTTGGGTAAAACTTTGCCTCGTATTACCATCCAGCCTAACAGTCAGGGGTATCCTACCGAATGATATGATGGAATCATATCTGCTAACTACTAATAGAGAGGTGTGTCGGGGGGGGCGCAATGTGTGCGAGAGAGGCCTAAAGATAATGTGCGTGCGGGAGACACGTAGGCACATATATGTGCGTATAGAGGGCTAGTAGAGACCGTGCGTGTGTATACATGCATGTGAGTGAAATAGTGTTTTCCAACAGAGATTAGTGAAAAGAGTGGCACATAATAGTCAGAAAGAGAGAGAGAGAGAGATACAGAGAGAGCATGTGCGTGAGACTCCCCCACACCCCGAGAGAGATTGTGAGCATGTGTGAAAGAGAAATGCCGATGCATATAAAGTGTGTGCACTTATGCGGTAGATAGAGAGATATATAGCACGTTTGTGAGAACGGGCCGAGGCATAGTGCATCTACGTGTAAAAGGCGGTTCTACGCATTAAATTAAAATATAAATGCCATTATTATTTTTGGATGAGATCATGAATTTTGCAAATTGCGTATGGACGAAAATCGGTCTATCAGACACCCATACTCTATTAAATTCTAGCATGTGCATGTGTTTATTTCATATTATCGATCCATAGAGTGAGAGCGGTCTTAAATAAAGGCACTGGATGCTTTTGCAATTCATATATAAACATTAATTAGTGCACTCCATGTTGTTAGTGTGAAGCACTTTATACATTTGTCACTTGCATGGATACATTCCAAATTGCTAGCTATGAAATAGAATACATGTTGAATTCAACATAAAGGGGGTTTCGAAGATTCGAATTCATAGGAAGTGCATTCATCTATTTGAACCCGGGATAATGGCATTTGTAAATCAGATGTAAAAGGGGGCATCAATCTTTGTTGTGCGTTTGAACATGCTATATATATTCATACGCATGTCTAACTTTTTTTTGCAACCAAGGAGATTATATCTGGAACCATGCATGAACAGAGGTAAGTTGCATATTTTTTAATATACACTCGTGTACAATGTATATTCAAATGTACCACCTCCATTCCAAAATAATCGTAGCTTTAGGATTTTCAAGAGTAAAGATTTGTGAAGTTTGACAAATCCTGAATGTTCAATTCAAGAGAACAGAAAACGTTAATGCTTCTGCTGCCAAATATTGAACGAAGCGCCTAATAGGTCTCTGGTCACCCAAAACCGCGCGAGACTAATGTTTGGTGGTAGGAAATTACTGTCCTGACTCTGGCCCGTGTAGCCTATCGGCCCGATGTCCAAAGGTCTAAACCGGGGTAGGTTTGTAACTTCACCAAGACGCCACTCTCCACCACCTCCGAGAAGCATTCATACGCCGTGGGCGCCTAAACACCCATGCGCTTGGCCGAAATCTATCCCGCCCACATTTGGGACACCTGAGATTACTGTCCTACCCCCAACCCGCAATATGTCCGAAATTTTAGATGGGGGAAAAGTTTGTAACTTTCCCCAAATTTCAAACAAGCGCGTCCCAAACCGAAACACTGTTCCCCCTTAGTTCCCCGCCTCCCTCCGTTTCCCCATTCATACTCCGTGGGCGCCAAAACGCCCTCTCCACCAGCCGCGAAACCCCAGCCTCCTCCGTCCTCCACCCCATAGCGCCCAATCCACCGCCGCCCTCCTCCATCACGCCGGAGCCGGTACCGCGACGTCGTTGCCCAACGCATCCGCAACCGCAACGCCCTCAAGGACTTAGCAACTAAAGTTGATGTAGAGCTACCTCCACGACGCCGACGCCGACGTGCGCCGTACCAGAACTACTCCGACCACGCCGTCCTGCGCCTCACTGCTGCCGCTCCACTGTCGCAACCGTCCACCGCAGCAGAGCTGTTCCCGCTACGCCGTCGTTCGCCGACTCGGATCTGCTTCCCCGCCGCCGACAGACGGCCACCACACCACACTCAACAACTTGGTCATGGGTTCGTCCAAGGCTACACTGTCCTCCACAACTTCTCGTTTCCAGCGAACCACAAGAAGATCGTTGGAAAAAAAGAAGGAGGACACAGCACTGCCAGCAGAAAGAGGTACTCCTCTTCCCTTATTCGTGCAAACCTTACGTCTCTGCTCACACCGTATTCATCCCACGAAAGAAACTAGTTGAGCGCTTCTTACTGCATCTTCTTCGTGATACTAAATGCACAAGGTTTCCTCCCTTTACTATTTCACCTTTGCTAGAGGTCAGTAGCCCACCTGGATTTCAATTCAGGGTCAGTCGAACCGCAATTAAAAGAAGCAGCACCCGCTTAGGTGCGCGGAGCACCTAGTCCGCCTGTACGCCGGGGAAGCGGCATCGGTGTCTATCATAGGGGTGTGGGGCGCACGAGCTGCTTGCGCCCGATCTGGAGGTCGGCGGAGCTTGAATGGATTGCCGGGGGGCGGTGCCAAGTACGGCGGTGCGGTGAGGTCGTGGGGAGGGCGCAGGCAGGGGACTGGGCCAGTGGTCGCTGCCGTTTCGAGGAAGATCGTCAACACTGACTGGCTGGAGGTAGATGAAGGCGATCTGCCCGTTCTTTGTACATCGAACGGTGCAGAAAAAATGGACTGACCTATTTGTTTTCAGTCGAATGTTATTTTCATAGAATCCTGTAGTAATTTAGTGTGCCATGCATGTTGTAGAGCTATCATATGTCTCTCGTCATTTATTTCTCACCGACCTGCTATCTGCTACCTTTACACTGTACTAATTGTGCACACACTTCACCCATACTCACACTATTCTTTTTTTATGCATGGGTATTTCAGACTCTGACGCAATGTTGATGAATGCTGAAAAGAAAAGATAGAAGTCGCTCCAGTGTAATTCGAAGATAAGCACTAAGCGTTTCAGCGCTCTAAAGGATGCAGTGTCAGCAGTTGGAGACAGTAAACGTAGCTCTGCAGTTGATGATCTCAATTGCCACACACAACCATCCCAGGTGCTTGCTTTAACTTCGCGCTGTCAAATGTGGTTGCATGTTGCATATGGTGTCTAGCTTGTATTGCTTCCAATTTGGTTAAATTGCATCTGCTTACTTTACACATTATACCTTTGATAATGACATGCCTTCCTGTTTTTGATACATACTACATATGTCTATTAACCATGTTCGTACATCAAACTAATGCTCTTTTGTATCCCTCGTCAATCACTTATGATGAGACAGTCACCCGGGTGGGTTACTGTGAGACACCATACTCGTTTAAAGAGTGCAGTGTCATCCTCCCCACATGATTCTCAAGAAATAGCAAGGCTAAATGAAGATAGTCAACGTAGCTCTCTAGTTGATGACAGCAATTCCCCCACACCACCATCACAGGTGCTTGCTCTAACTTCGCAGTGTGATATGTGGTTGCATGTTGCATACGGTGTCTAGCTTGTAATGCTTCTAATTAGGGTGAATTGCATCTGCTTAGTTTACACATTATACCTATGAATATGACATGCCTTCCTATTTTTGGTACACACTACATCTATGTGTTGACCTTGTTCTTACATGAAACTACCTCTCTTCTGTATCCTGCATCAATCACTTACGATGAGTCACCTTTATTCGTTGCATATTGCATATTATTTCTAGCCTGTTGCCATGTATTGCTTCTAATTTGGTCAAATACATTTGTTAGGGCACCCTTTTAATTTGGCAGAGTGATATTGGATTCATCATTCATATGGTTTCTAGCTTGCATTGATTCTAACAAGTTCAAGCACCTTGTGCTTAGTTTACACTTTATACATCATACTTATCAATATGTCACGCCGTCCTATTTTTCATACATATTCCATCGTCCTATCATGCGGCTGCCTTACATGAAAGTAGTGTTCGTCAGTATCATGCATCAATGAGTTCTGAAGAGCAAATTTTATTCCTTTTTCTTGTGGGTTTGACTTGACAAGGCAAAATCAAGAAAGAGGAAGGAAGGCGATGATGGTGGTCCTCTGCAGCAACGTAAACGGAGCATCTGTACCGATTCTCCTTGTACTTATAGTGCATTACATGGTCCAAGTCTCCGCTCCCCTACTCCACCATCCAAGGTGCTTGCTCTAACTTGGCAGTGCGATATCTGATTGCATGTTGCATATAGTGTCTAGCTTGTATTGCTCCTAATTAGTGTAAACTGCATCTGCTTAGCTTACACATGATACGTGTGAATATGACACGCTTTCCTGTTTTTGGTACATACTATATCTGTCTATCACACCATGTTCTTACATGAAACTACTCTTATTGTGTATCCTGCATCAGTCACTTATGATGGAACACCTTTAAGTTGGCAGTGTGATATTGGTTTGCGTATTGAATATGATTTCTAGCATATATTGCTTCTAGTTTGATGAACGCCACCTATGACGAGACAGTTTTAACTTGGCAGAGTGATATTGATTGCACCTTTCATATGGTGTCTAGTTTGCAGTGCTTCTAATTTGTTGAAGTGCCTTCTGCTTAGTTACCACATCATAGGTGTGAATATGTCAAGCCGTCCATTTTTTCGTACGTATTCCATCCTCGTATCATAACTTTGCCTTTCATCAGAGTAGTGTTCGTTAGTATCATGCATGAATGAGTTCTGAAGAGCAAATTATATTCCTTTTTCTTGTCGGTTTGACCTCACAATGCAAAATCAATAAAGCTGAAGGAAATTGGCAAGGCATTGGATGATGGTGGTCCTTCCGAGCAACTGAAACGGAGGTTCTCTATAGATTCTACTCCGCCATCCTCCCAACAAGATTCGCAAGACAACGCAAGGCTAGACAGTCAACGTAGCTGTGTAGATGATGAGCACATCTCCCCTACTCCACCATCACAGGTGCTTTCTTTAACTTGGCACTATTATATGTTGTTGCATGTTGCGTATGATGTCTAGCTTGTATTGCTTCTAACTTTGTTGAATTGCATCTGCTTACTTTACACATAATGCCTGTGAATATGACACGTGTTCCTGTTTCTAGAACATACGTGTACATGATGAGCACATCTCCCCTACTCCACCATCATAGGTGCTTGCTCTAACTTGGAACTGTTATATGTGGTTTTGTTTTCCGTATGATGTCTAGTTTGTATTGCTTCTGATTATGTTGAATTGCATCTGCGTAGCTTACAACTTATACCTGCAACGATCACTTACCCATAAGACACATTTTACTTGGGACTGTGATGTAGGTTGCATATTGCATTGTCTTATAGCTTGTACCGCTTCTAATTTCTTGAAATGGCACTTACGACGAGACACTTTTTACCTGATAGAGTCATATTGGTTGCATGTTCATATGGTGCCTAGCTTTCATTTCTTCTAATTTTGTTGAAATGCCTTCCGCTTACTGTTTTTTCATACATATTCCATCCTCTTATCGTACGTGTGAATATGAAACGCTGTCTTTTTTTGTATATATTCCATCTCCTATCCTGCACTTGCCTTACATCAAAGTAGTGTTCGTGTGTATCATGCATCAACCAGTTATGCAGAGCTAATTTTATTCATATTCTTGTGGTTTTGACTTCATAAGTCAATATCAGAAAATAGGAAGGAAAAGAGTAAGTTAGGGGGTGTTGGTGGTCGTCCGCACCGACGCAAACAAAGACTCTCTAGATTTGCCACTGCTATTGCTAATGAAGTTGAAGTCCCAAGTCTACATGATGAGTTCATCTCCCGTACTCCATCGCAGGTGCTTGTTCTAAGTTGACTATGTGATAATTGGTTTCATGTTGCATATGTTGTCTAGCCTGTATTTCTTCTATTTTGATTAAATTGCACTTGCTGAGTTCATACGTTATACATGTGCATATGACATGGCGTTCTGTGTCTAGAATACACTGCATCTATCTATCATACCATGTTCTTGCATCAAAGTACTGTTGTTGTGTATCCCACATCAGCCACTCATGATTGGACACTTTTAACATGGCAGTTTGATAGTGGTTGCATCTTGCATTGATTTCTACGTTGTACTGCTTCTAATTTTTCGAATTGCCACTTATGACAAGACACTTTTAACTTGGCAGAGTAATATTGGTTGCATCTTTCACATGGTGTCTAGCTTGCATCACTTCTATTTTCTTGAAAATCCTTCTGCTTAGTTTACACATCGTAGCTGTGCAGATGCCATGCCGTCCTGTTTTCCTTACATATTCCATCCTCATACGGTTGTCTTACATCAAAGTATTTCTTGTCTGTATCATTCATCAATGAGTTATGAAGAGCAATTTTATTCTTTTGTGTTGTGGGTACGGCTTGACATGGCAAAGTCAAAAAAGAGCAAGGAAAATAATATAGTAGGGAGTGGTGTTACTCGTCGGGTGGAATGGAAAAGGATCGGCCATCCAGATTCTGCTGGTACTTATAGTGAAGTAGAAGGTCCAAGTCCACCGGCTAAATCTACAAACACAGTATCACCTGCTCCACCAGCTGCAGCATCCGCTTCAACTATACCAGCATCTGAACGAGTTACTCGTTCGTTTGCTCCGGAACTGGCCAGTTCCCAAGCTGCCTTCACACCTAACACTACTTCCGAAGCACTGCTGACACAACAGGACTTGGCAAGATCAGATGAACCTCATGAGCATCAACACCAAGACGACCTAACCGAGTCAAGTTGCAGTTGCATGCTCCTTTATATGTACTCTCACAGTTTGATGTACACTAACACTTTCCATATTCGTTGTTGAACAAGCACCACGACGCAAGCGGAAACAGACATAAGGGATAATGCTTGACAGATTAACAAAATCTAAAGGAGGAAGAATGGAGATCCATTTTGAGGCAGGTTTAAAAAGGCCACGTGATGCTACAGAGTCAGCCAAGTTAGTATCGGAGGCAGCCGTTGCCGTTAGGTGTCATGCACATATCCTCCCAACGTGGATCCAGTACAGGAATGAGAAAGACAATACCTAGTTTAACACCTTCCTTGACCATTTATCCGTAAGTAATGTTATTCATCGCAATTAGTAATATTGTCTTGCTTTGTCCCATACTTTCTAGCTTCCTCCTAATAAGACTCACATTCTTTTTTAAACAGATGAGGTTCAAGTTGGATCCAAAAGATGATGCAACAAAACAAGCATGCACCCATGTTTTTCAGTCTGCTCTGCGACAGTATCGGTACCACCTTAGAAAATCTCACTTTGAAGGCAAGGCTAACAATGAAATCGCCCAAACATCTCCAGTGGAATATATTACAGATGAAGACTGGACAGCCCTTGTTAAACACTGGTCCGATCCAAAGTATCCGGTAGGCTATATGTATTTGATCAGACCACATGTTGAACTTGTATTTATGTATGTGCCTTACAAGAGCATCTTCTTCTAGGCTAACTGTTTGAAGAACAAGACCAACCGTTCTAAAGTGAAATTCCAATAGACAACAGGATCTCGTAGCTATATTGCACACTCCGAGGCTCTTGTAAATAGCTGCTACTTCCTTCTTCTTTTTGTGCCATAATATCGTATCTATATTGACTTGTTCCAAATACAGAGGAAAGCCTGTGCGGACCAAAAAGAACCTGAACCGAATGCAGTGCAAATCTTCAAGGATTGCCACACCAGCAAGATGAAGGGCATGAGCACACCAGTTCAACCGCTGTTGTAAGTCCTTACTCCTCCTGCCTTTGAACTGATTGGTACTGTGATGTGTTCATTTAACTACTTGGTTTGCAGCCAATGTCAGTTACTCTGTTCACTTTTATACACAGTTGTCTTAACGTATCATTTCACCTTACATGGTTTAAAAGAGATGAAGGATATTCTTTTGGTCTTGATCTGTATTCTAGCTGTTATGTTCACGTGCGCACACAATGATAAAATAGCCTGTTTGTTTTATATCTGTTTGCCCATGATATAAATGATGTCATACTATGTTCATCCTACTTTAAACCATGTCTCTTTATCCTTAGATGTCAACAAATGTGAGGAAATAGACAATACAGTAGGCATGCTACATGGATATATGTTCTGAAAGTGATTTTATTATGTAGTTGGCACTACAATACATGCTAATGTATTATAGTAGTTCACCAAAATAAGTTATGTATAAACGGGTAACCTACTTTGTTTGTTTTTGTCTCATTAGTAACTTATCTGGCACACTAATCTACAAGTTCAAACTTTCAGGAAGCTATGGAAAAAATGGTTGAACAGCCACAACCACCTGAAGGTGACGAGGCTACCACAGGCACAATGTCACCTCTTGCTGCAGTGCGTCAGTATGTCTCCACTAACAGTGCAAAAAGCACCTTCCTGCGTAATTCTGGGTTGGTTGTCAAGGTAACCTCGTCCAAATCGCCTACTGAACAAAATCTTCTTGCTAGACAGAGTGATATATCTGTGCTCCAGACACAAGTCCAATCCCTAATGGACGTCGTTTTGGAAACAAGAATAATGGTTGACAAATGTCGTCAAGATATGAATGGTTTTGAAACCAGACTATCAGACATTCGCTTCGTTGTTCAAGAGCAATGGCGGAAAAAAGGTGAAGAGTGTGCTGCTCCATCAGATTCTATAGCCTGAAACATTAGCACTCAGGTCAAATGATCTGTGCTTCTATCCATCTGATGGTGCTTTTGTCTGCAAGCACCGTAAACTTTATGCCAATAGGCCTTTTGTTGTGATACAGCATTTATGCTGCTGCCAAAGGCTGCAATAATTATGACGCTATTTTTGTATAGTGTAGGTTTATCTTAGTAATGTATTCGGCCGAAAGCTTCATAGGAGCCCAACATGCCAACATTCGTCGGGCCCATTCCAATTGGGCTAAAAACGATTATGGGCCAAAATTTGCATGTAGCCCACTAAAAATATCTAGGCCTAAATCAGCATAAGATTTCATATTTTTCGGGTAGGCCTGTGCCCATAGTGGGCCTTTAACAGGCCTAAACATAATTTGGGCCCTCAGTAACAATAGGTCGTTTACAGGTGTAAATATCTCGAGCCCATAAAAAACATGGGCCCTTAAAAGATCGAAAGTGAGATTAGGCCCATTTACGATGCGGATCTTTCACAGGCCGAAATTCGGACGGGCCGTAAATGCGCCGACCTAATACACGGGCCTTTAACAGGCCGGAAGTTCGGTCGGGCTAGATTATCTTCATTTTTATATGGGCCGTTAATGGGCCCGATGTGACATTGGGCCACATATGGCCCATGGATTTCGTCCGACGTTAACAGGCCAAAAATCACAACAGGCCGAAAGTGGCCCAAATCTATGGTGGGCCGCTAACAGGCTGAATGGCAGACATGGCCGAATATGACCCAAATCCTTCACGGTCGTTTATGGGCCGAAAGTTTCAATGGCCTGTAAATGGGCCCAAATGAAGCAGGACCTTTAACAGGCCGGAAATACACCGTGCCGTAATTCGGCCCATATACTTAGCGGACTGTTAACGGGCCAGAAGTGATCATGGGCCGCGATGATGACAAGTTTAGGACAGGCCGTTGATGGGCCGATTTGACACTAGTTGTACGGGCCTTAACTGAGAATGTTGGGCCTTTATCTAGGCCAGCCCATTATGGTCCGCAAAATCTCGCGGGCCTTTAGCTGGGCCAGCCCATTATGGCCAATAAAATCTAGTGGGCCTTTAGCTGGGCCGGCCCATTATGATACGAAAAATCTCGTCGGCCTTTTGCTGGGCTGGCCCATTATGGACCGCAAAATCTTGTGGGTCTTTAGTTGGGCCGGCCCATTTAAACTTTATGGGCCACTTTTGGGCCGGTCCACATGTCAGCATATCATAGGCGCATCTCGCCCATTGGATGAGTGACACTTGTGCCAATGCGGAGCCGACACGTGTTTCCTCCAGCCAATGATAATTTTACACGTGGAAAATCCCCATTGGTCGGGGCTGTTAACGGGTTATCGGATCCAAAATCGAACCCGATAGCTTAACGGCGTTCCGTTACGGTGGATGCCATGTGTCGGTCACCCTTGACGAAAGCACTTCTGTGACGCGCGATTTATCGTCATGGAAGTGGACACTTCCGTGATGATAATTTTGGTAATGTCATGGAACACTTCTACGACAGCACAGGTATGACTATCTTGATTCTATCATAAAATTGTCATGGATGTACATGCATGACAAAAAATGCGACCTACTGTGACAAACACGTATCATCACGGAAGTGTATTTTTTTGTAGTGATGCCTTGTTTATTTCAGTCGTTCACAATGTGATGCTCTATATGTGCAATTATTTATTGTGCAGTACATTTCATCAATCCAGTTTTAAACATACCGATAGGAATGCATATATTTGCTTGTTGTTAAGCCTGTTATAGCTAGCATATGCCTCTTTAAAGTGTTTTGATTGTTTGGTTGTTTGTACTTATAATATGTCCAGTTTCAAATGCTATCTTTGTTTGTCCATAGTATGCCTTGTTTATTCCATTTATTCACAACGCAATATTCTATATGTGCAAGTATGTACTATGCAATTCAATTTCATCATTACCAGTTTCAACAATACCACCATGAATGACTACATTTGGTTGCTGCATCTTGTAGCCTTTCCATTTTTATTTAACAATAACCAGTGTACTTAGACGGGCACAATACCAGTTTGAATGACTATGTTTGCTTGTTGTTAAATGTTAGGCCTTTTGCAGTTAACACACCTTTCCACTTGTTTTGCTTTACTAGCATGCTTAAACCTGCACACTAAAGCTATCTTTTGGAAATTATTTTGTTTTCCATGGATATATTTGGTTGATGTTTAGCCTGTTGTGCTTAACATGCCTCTCGATGCATCTACACAGGACAATTTTGGGAACGGCTACTGTTTTCCATCGAGGTTAGTTTCATCCCATGGCTTATATATACTCATTGTTCAGGATATCGGTAGCTAGTACCATATAGGTCGGGGGCTGATAAGGGACTAATCGGTGAATCTGACTTTTAACTGAATATATCTGTAACCCATTTATCGTTAGGTTAACTAGGGCCATATGTAATATATCTGAGGCTGCATAGCAACATGCATTGTACTTAATGTCTAAATATGCAATCCTAGGCTACATAGCAACAATGAAGAGTGTTACCTTAATGTTCTGATGATGTCTAGATATACGTAGAAGAGCAACAACAACACAACCCTGTTTGGATACTCAACTTAGCTAGAGGTTTGAGTTAGTTTCTAGCTCATGACTAACCCTGAACTAACTCCATCCAAAGAGGTGTTTGGATGATAGGGTTAGATTGACAATAAATGCACTAGGAAAACTAGCTCCAATTAGCACCTCTTAGGTTGGATAATTTTTTTGGGTGGGTTAGATGCAACTAGCTCAAACTAGCCCTCATGTTTGGATATACTTTAGGGATATTTGAGCCCGAACTAGCTCAAACTAACTCTAATCCCTGGATACAATAGCAGTTAATCAACCGATAATTTGTAAGAATGCAATAAACTCCTTCCGGCCCATAATATAAGATGTTCATCTAATGTGTGAGTATATTGGATGTTATAAGATATTATAAAAGAGTGTTGTACTCCATCATTGTGCATTTAGCTTCTAATATTAACATGGTGCTTTTAGGTACATATGTCATTGGTAAAGATCCGCGCTTTGACCCTTTCTGCGTATGGGGCAATGAGATATCGATGAACCAGCATCAAGTGAGGAAGCTGATAAAGATTGTTAGTAAAATGGGTCAAAAGATGGCAATTAAAATATTTGTTTACACTTTATCCAAGACAACAGCGAACTACAGGATGGTAAGTAAGAACTCTGCAGCCTTCTTTTTACTGCCCATAATGAGTTGTGTTAGATGACAATGTCTGAATCTTTTTCCTTTGCAGTGGTTCCCAAAGCAATTTACTCAAGATTACCTCTCAAACTACATGATTGGTGGGCATCCAAAGGTTAAAGTATTTCTACCAGAACATGATGATTATCTAGATGTTTCCATGAAGACCGTGAAGGATGGGCGGTCGGCCATCACAAGAGGTTGGACTAAAGTCGTGCGTGCCTTCTGCATGGAGGAGGGCACAATATGGAGGAGGGCACAATATGGGCATTCCGCTTCACCTTGTTCAGCAACCAGAATGTATTTTGCCTCTTTCTTTACCGTCTTTAATAGTACAAGTATACAACTGTGGTTCATCATTATTTATTTGGTTCTTATGCAATTCTTGAACATATGTACCTATGAATCGAATAATGCATTGGTTGCTTGACCCTGATGGATATGAATAAAGCTATAGCATACATTCGAATTCAAATTCAAATCCAGTACATTTTGAAATAGCAGCAATTAAATTACAGTGAAATTACGCTCTGCAGGTCATTACGGCACACACGGTTGGTAAAACACAAACGTTTGCGATATACACCATAATCCCACACGGTTCACACAGAGGAAACGTGTGCAATGCACACAGTTGCCGTTTGCAAAGCGTGTGCGATGTCAGACAATATCACAAACAGTGCGACCAAACTAAACGTTTGTGATAGTTGCCTTATCGTACACGATCCGCAGCCATGAACTGTTTTTGATGAAGTATGCATCGTAAACGTTGCACCACAGAATAGCTTGTGTGATAGTTGTCGTGTACGACGATGTTACGACGTTTCGTAATCCTGTCCGACACTCGTAAGACGATTAGCTAATCTTCTTAATTAGTTATCACATACGGTTTGGGAAAAGCGAATGTGTGTGACTACCTGCTTATCATACACGTTCTATAATAGTGAATCGTTTGTGATGGGCCGCGTATCGTAAACGTAGCACCACAGAATACCGACTGCAATGGCAATGCGAGCACAAACGAGTAGCGACTACGGTATATGCATCGAGGTTCCCTATCCCCGACGGTTTCTGGGTTGTGTGGGAAGGACCCCCATATCGCCAACACTCACTTGGCGATGGTTCCAAATGCCGCCGCGGAAAGGGGTTAAAAACCGTTTGTATAGCACCTCGTTGTACTAGTGCATTGCAAGAAATACCAATCTAGTTGGCCAAACGAAACCGATAATTCGAAGAGAAATACAAAGATATCAAATCATGCATATAAGAATTCAGAGAAGATTCAAATAATATTCATAGATAATCTGATCATAAATCAACAATTCATCGGATCTCGACAAACACATCGCAAAAGAAGATTACGTCGGATAGATCTCCAAGAACATCGAGGAGAACATGGTATTGAGAATGAAAGAGAAAGAATAAGCCATCTAGCTACTAGCTATGGACCCGTAGGTCTGAGATAAACTACTCACGCTTCATCAGAAGGGCAATAGGGTTGATGTAGAATCCCTCCATGATCAAATCCCCCTTCGGCAGGGTTCCGAAAAAAGACCCAAGATGGGATCTCACGGGTACAGAAGGTTATGGCGGTGGAAAAGTATTTTTGTGGACGCTTCTGGTGGTTTGGAATATTTCTGAATTTATAGGCCAAAGATTAGGGTTGGAGGACTCCTGTGGGACCCACAAGGCAGGGGGACGCCCCCCCCCCGGGGCGCACCCTGGACCCTTGACGTTGCCTCAGGACTCTTCTGCCTTGATCTCCAAGTCCTACGTGTGTCTTCTGGTCCAAGAAAAATCATCGTAAAGTTTTATTCCGTTTGGACTCCGTTGATATTCCTTTTCTGTAAACTCAAAAACAAGGAAAAAATAGAAACTGGGACTAGGCTCTAGGTTAATAAGTTAGTCCCAAAAATAATATAAAATAGCATATTACTGCATATAAAACATCCAAAATATATAATATAATAGCATGGAACAATAAAAAATTATAGATACGTTGGAGACGTATCAAGAAATATGAAGGATTAGTCATAAAGAGGCTCATGCCTTGCATGTATCCAAATGGAATTTCTATTCCAAGTTTGAGGCATCAATGATATTCAATTCACCTCTTAAACAGCAAAATATATTTTCATCAAGCGGTTTGGTGAATATATCCCCCAATTACTTATCGATATGAACATGCTTAAGATTGATGTCTCCTTTAGCAACATGATCCCGAATGAAATGATGACGACTTTAAATATGCTTAGTTTGAGAATGTTGCACGGGATTGTGAGCAATCTTAATAGCACTTTCATTGTCATAAAGCAATGGAACATGTTTCATATGTATCCTATAATCTTTAGGAGTTTGGGTCATCCAAAGTAATTGAGCACAATATGATCTGACGGCAATGTATTCCACTTAGGTGGTGGATAAGGATACCGAGTTTTGTTTATTGGAGGACCAAGACGCAAGGGATCTACCGAGAAATTGACAAGTACCCGAAGTGGACTTCCTATCAACCTTGTCACCGGCATTGTCCGAATCGGAGTAGCCAACAAGATCAAAAGATGACCTCTTAGGATACCAAATGCCAAACTTTGGTGTATGAATTAAGTATCTCACTATCCTTTTCACGGACTTAACATGACATTCTTTAGGAGCCGCTTGATATCGTGCACACATCACTAGTACAGCGAGGTGCTATACAAACAATTTTTAACCCCTTTCCGCGACAACATTTGGAACCGTCGCCTAGTGAGTGACGGTGATAGGGGGGTCCTTCCCACACGACCCAGAAACCGTCGGGGATATGCCCTCTTGGCACACACGCTCGGCAAAATGAGTTCGTGTGTGACCGGCGAGCCCTCAAATACGGAAATACGTACAGTAGAGCTAAAAAAAATACAATTATACAGGCGAAATTACTTCCGGACGCAAGTACATCCCACACAATCAATCCCCGCTAAACGTTTTCGTTCGCATGTACATCCCACACAGTCGCTCCAAGGAAAACGTTTCCATTCATAGGTACATCACAGACAATTTTACTCGTTAAATCGTTTGTGATATCGCTGCCATTGCTCAGGATATTAAAAAATTTATCGTTTGCATTATTGAATGCATCACACACGGTGCATAGAAGAAACTGTGTGGCAAAGGCTGTCCATCACACACGGTTTTTATGTGGTAAATGTTTGCGCCAGGTGGCCTAACGCAAATAGTTTTCAAGAGGATGTTGTGTGTGATTGTTCATTAATCTAAGATGGTTTATTCCTAAAAACTGTGTGCCTTATTGAATGCATCAAACTCGGTGTTTTCTCAATAACCGTTTGCAAAATAAAAACCCAATTAGCAGGCTAATTATCCGATTATTAATAATCCATTTATTAATCTAATTGACATCTCATATTAAGCACACAATATATTTCATTTTCATAATTGAAATACATCAGAGTACAACATCATATAGCTTCACCACTCAGCTACCCCATTACACAACTACACCAGCACCAAGTTTCACATGCAACATCTATAACCTTTTGAAATTAGCATCATAGATGGTACATAGACAGATGTATCTCATCCGGAAAACTGTTGAAGCAGAAGGCGAATATTGAGCCTTCATTGATGTTGAAGGTCTTTGTTGATAACCCACAAGTATAGGGGATCGCAACAGTTTTGTTAGGGTAGAGTATTCAACCCAAATTTATTGATTCGACACAAGGGGAGCCAAAGAATATTCTCAAGTATTAGCAGTTGAGTTGTCAATTCAACCACACCTGGAAAACTTAATATCTGCAGCAAAGTATTTAGTAGAAAAGTAGTATGGAAGTAACGGTAACAGTGATAAAAGTAACAGTAGCAATTTTGTAGTAATTGTAACAGTGGCAATGGTAAAGTAACTAAGAAAAGAGCAATATGTGAAAAGCTCTTAGGCATTGGATCGGTGATGGAGAATTATGTCAGATGCGATTCCTCATGCAATAGTTATAACATGGGTGACACAGAACTAGCTCCAATTCATCAATGTAATGTAGGCATGTATTCCGAATATAGTCATACGTGCTTATGGAAAAGAACTTGCATGGCATCTTTTGTCCTACACTCCCGTGGCAGCGGGGTCCTATTGGAAACTAAGGAATATTAAGGCCTCCTTTTAATAAAGTACCGGACCAAAGCATTAGCACTTAGTGAATACATGAACTCCTCAAACTAGGTCATCACCGGTAAGTATCCCGATTATTGTCACTTTCGCGTTAATAGATCATAACACATAATAGGTGACTATAGACTTGCAAGATAGGATCAAGAACTCACATATATTCATGAAAACATAATAGGTTCAGATCTGAAATCATGTTACTCGGCCCCTAGTGACAAGCATTAAGCATAGCAAAGTCATAGCAACATCAATCTCAGAACATAGTGGATACTACGGATCAAACCCTAACAAAACTAACTCGATTACATGGTAAATCTCATCCAACCCATCACCGTCCAGCAAGCCTACGATGGAATTACTCACGCACGACGGTGAGCATCATGAAATTGGTGATGGAGGCAGGTTGATGATGACGATGGCGACGGATTCCCCTCTCAGGAGCCCCGAACGGACTCCAGACCAGCCCTCCCGAAAGAGATTAGGGCTTGGCGGCGGCTCCGTATCGTAAAACGCAATGAACCCTTCTCCCTGATTTTTTCCTCCCCGAACGTGAATATATAGAGTTGGAGTTGAGGTCGGTGGAGCTCCAGGGGGCCCATGAGGCAGGGGGGCGCGCCCCAGGGGGTGGGCGCGCCCCCACCCTCGTGGACATGGTGTGGGCCCCTGGTGTTGATTCTTTCACCAGTATTTGTTATTTATTCCAAAAATATTCTCCGTGAAGTTTCAGGTCATTCCGAGAACTTCTATTTCTGCACAAAAATAACACCATGGCAATTCTGCTGAAAACAGCGTCAGTCCGGGTTAGTTTCATTCAAATCATGCAAGTTAGAGTCCAAAACAAGGGCAAAAGTGTTTTGAAAAGTAGATACGATGAGAGGCGTATCAACTCCCCCAAGCTTAAACCTTTGCTTGTCCTCAAGCAATTCAGTTGACAAACTGAAAGTGATAAAGAAAAACTTTGACAAACTCTGTTTGCTCTTGTTGTTGTAAATATGTAAAGCCAGCATTCAAGTTTTCAGCAAAGATTATGATCTAATCATATTCACAATAACATTTAGGTCTCATGTTTACTCATATCAATGGCATAATCAACTAGCGAGCAATAATAATAAATCTCAGATGACAACACTTTCTCAAAACAATCATAATATGATATAACAAGATGGTATCTCGCTAGCCCTTTCTGAGACCGCAAAACATAAATGCAGAGCACCTCTGAAGATCAAGGACTGACTAAACATTGTAATTCATGGTAAAGGAGATCCATTCATAGTCATACTCAATATAAATTAATAGTATTGTATGCAAATGACACCTGTGCTCTCCAACTGGTGCTTTTTAATAAGAGGATGATGACTCAACATAAAAATAAATCAATAGGCCCTTCGCAGAGGGAAGCAGGGATTTGTAGAGGTGCCAGAGCTCGATTTTGAAATAGAGATAAACAATATTTTGAGCAGCATACTTTCATTGTCAACATAACAACCGAGAGATCTCGATATCTTCCATGCTACACACATTATAGGCGGTTCCCAAACAGAATGGTAAAGTTTATACTCCCCCACCACCAACAAGCATCAATCCATGGCTGGCCCAAAACAACGGGTGCCTCCAACTAACAACAGTCCTGAGGGAGTTTTGTTTGCAATTATTTTGATTTGGTTTGAGCATGGGACTGGGCATCCCGGTGACCAGCCATTTTCTCGTGAGTGAGGAGCAGAGTCCACTCCTCTTGAGAATAACCCGCCTAGCATGGGAGATACAGACAGCCCTAGTTGATACATGAGCTATTCGAGCATACAAAACATAATTTCATTTGAAGGTTTAGAGTTTGGCAAATACAAATTTACTTGGAACGGCAGGTAGATACCGCATATAGGAAGGTATGGTGGACTCATATGGAATAACTTTGGGGTTTATGGAAGTGGATGCACAAGCAGTATTCCCGCTTAGTACAAGTGAAGGCTAGAAAAAGACTGGGAAGCGACCAACTAGAGAACGACAACTGTCATGAACGTGCATTATAATTAATAAACATTGAGTGCAAGCATGAGTAGGATATAATCCACCATGAACATAAATATCGTGGAGGCTATGTTGATTTTGTTTCAACTACATGTGTGAACATGTGCCAAGTCAAACCACTTGAATCATTCAAAGGAGGATACCACCCTATCATACCACATCACAACCATTTTAATAGCATGTTGGCACGCAAGGTAAACCATTATAAACTCCTAGCTAATTAAGCATGGCATAAGCAACTATAATCTCTAATTGTCATTGCAAACATGTTTCATTCATAATAGGCTGAATCAGGAACGATGAACTAATCATATTTACAAAAACAAGAGAGGTCGAGTTCATACCAGCTTCTCTCATCTCAATCAGTCCATCATATATCGTCATTATTGCCTTTCTCTTGCACGACCGAACGGTGTGGATAATAATAATAGTGCACGTGCAATTGGACTAAGCTGGAATCTGCAAGCATTTTAATACAAGGGAGAAGACAAGGTAATATGGGCTCTTGGTTAAATCAGCAATAATGCATATAAGAACCACTTCAACATTTTCATTATGGTCTTCTCCTCTCGACCCCCAAAGAAAAGAAAAGAAATAAAACTATTTACACGGGAAAGCTCCCAACAAGCAAAAGAAGAACGAGAAATCTTTTTTGGGTTTTCTTTTAATTATTACTACAGGCATGGAAAGTAAACTAGCTAAAAGCTACAACTAATTTTTTTGTTTTTCTTAAGGTTTTTCAAACACACAAGAAGAAAGCGAGAAAAAGGAAAATAAACTAGCATGGATAGTACAATGAAAAAGTATGAGCACCGACAACTAGAATGAGTGTGTGAACATGAATGTAATGTCGGTGAGAAATACGTACTCCCCCAAGCTTAGGCTTTTGGCCAAAGTTGGTCTATGCCCACGGCTGGCTTGACGGATACCCGAAGTTGTAACTGGGGTCGTACTGAGATGCAACGGCTATTGCCTCACGACCTGCAGCTTGGAGGCGAGCTGCCTCTGTCCTCCTCTCGT
This sequence comes from Triticum aestivum, assembly GCF_018294505.1. Lineage (NCBI taxonomy): Eukaryota > Viridiplantae > Streptophyta > Magnoliopsida > Poales > Poaceae > Triticum > Triticum aestivum. Next base: position 181,245,279 of record NC_057811.1, on the reverse strand, counting down.
ACTCGTTTGCCTCCTACCTGGTTATAACATATCTCCCTTTTGCCTGAAAGTCAAAGAAAGTAGGAGCAGGGAGAGCAACATGGACAGTGCGACGCCTGTCAAAGATTAGTTGGTACTGGAGAGGTTGTTCATTCCTCTCAATAAACTGATGGCGGACCATAGCATTAAAATCTAGATAAGCAGGAGGCAATTCCATATCATTTTCATGTATGGGTATCTCAAGAAAATTAACCACACGGGTTGCATGAATTCCACCAAACAAGTCTCCACTTAAACTATTAAGATGCAACCTTCGTGCAACAATGGCCCCCAAGTTATATTGTTTATCTCCTAATACAGCACTCTTGAGAACACTAAGATCCGGGACACACATGTGACATGCCTCGTCCTTACTGTTAATAGATCTACCTATAAAGAGAGCAAAGTAATGTATGGCAGGAAAGTGGATGCTCCCTATGGTAGCTTGTGTTATTTCTCTAGATTCCCCCACAGTGATACTAGCAAGAAAATCTTTAAATTCAGATTTGCGAGGTTCACTAACATTACCCCACTGCAGGAGTTTACAAGCAGTATTAAAATCTTCTAAGTCCAAGGTATAGGATTTATCATAAAGATCAAATAGGACAGTGTGAGAATTGCGCGAGGATGTAAATTTAAACCTTCTCACAAAGGAATCAATTAGGTGGTAATATTGGGGGCACTTATCTAACATGAAGCCCTCGAGTTCAGCATTACGCACATATGCGTCAAATTCCTCCTTAATTCCTGCTTGGACCATGAAATTTTCTGACGGCCATTCACAAGGCCGCACTTGAGCTTCTCTCGGTAGTTCATTGTCCGGCTCACGTATCGCGAGCCTGGGTCCTTGCTTCCTTGAAGAACCACCTTGGTACATTTTCCTAAACATATTTCTTCCTTCGAAAAATTTTTGAAATTTTTAGTGACTCAAAAATAAAAGTGAACCAAGCTCAACAAGCTTGATAGCAACTACTCCCACAAGTGCCTAGAGACTATATCATGCATTAGAACTACTTGGGACCATATAAATTTGACATGCAAGCTCAAGAACAGGGTCACCTCAGCAACAAAAAATCGCAATAAATAAAGCACTAGCACAAAAACTAATTGGACCATTGGAGGAGTTACATACCGAAGAACAATCTCCCCAAACAGTTTTGTGAATGGAGCTTTGAGCAAGGAGATCGAAAATGGCACCAAGATGAGCTAGAACACGGGTTTGAGCTAGGTGGTGATTTTTTCTGGAGGAAGACGAAGTGTGCGGGTGTTGGAATAAGTGGAGGGGGCCACGTGGGGCCCACGAGGCAGGGGGCGTGCCCCAGGGGGTGGGCGCGCCCTGGACCCTCGTGGCCAGGTGGTGTGGCCCCCAGGTGTGTTCTCAGTGCCAATAATTCTTAAATATTCTAGAAAAAATCATATTTCATTTTTGGGACATTTGGAGAACTTTTATTTTCGGGGTATTTTTTATTGCAAGGATAATTCATAAAACAGAGAGAAAATACTATTTTTGCTTTATTTATTCTAAATAACAGAAAGTAAAAGGAGAGTACAGAGAGTTTTGCTTTCTAACTTCATCCATCTCATGCTTATCAAAAGGAATCCACTAACAAGGTTGATCAAGTCTTGTTATAACTCATTCTGAATCGCATGGAACCGGAGAATTTTCGAATAGCACTAGGTTACCTCAACGAGGATATGCACGTCCCCAATAATAAGAATATCATATTTCTTCTTGACAGAAGGAAGAGGAAATTCAAAACCTCCAATAGTAATTGTTGGAATTTTTCCAATAGAATTGATACTGTGGACTTGAGGTTGTTTCCTCGGAAAGTGTACCGTATGCTCGTTACCATTAACAAGAAAAGTGACATTGCCTTTGTTGCAATCAATAATAGCCCCTACAGTATTCAAAACGGGTCTACCAAGAATAATAGACATACTATCGTCCTCGGGAATATCAAGAATAACAAAGTCCGTTAAAATAGTAACGTTTGCAACCACAACAGGCACGTCCTCACAAATACCGACAGGTATAGCAGTTGATTTATCGGCCATTTGCAAAGATATTTCAGTAGGTATTAACTTATTCAAATCAAGTCTACGATATAAAAAGAGAGACATAACACTAACACCGGCTCCAAGATCACATAAAGCAGTTTTAACGTAGTTTCTTTTAATGGAGCATGGTATAGTTGGTACTCCTGGATCTCCTACTTTCTTAGGTATTCCACCTTTAAAAGTATAATTAGCAAGCATGGTGGAAATGTCAGCTTCCGGTATCTTTCTTTTATTTGTAACAATATCCTTCATATACTTAGCATAAGGATTCATTTTAAGCATATCAGTCAAACGCATACGCAAAAAGATAGGTCTAATCATTTCAGCAAAGCGCTCAAAATCCTCATCATCCTTTTTCTTGGATGGTTTAGGAGGAAAAGGCATGGGTTTCTGAACCCATGGTTCTCTTTCTTTACCGTGCTTCCTAGCAATGAAGTCTCTCCTATCATAACATTGATTCTTTGATTGTGGGTTATCAAGATCAACAACAGGTTCAATCTCTATTTCATTGTCATTGCTAGGTTGAGCATCAACATGAACATCATCATTAATATAATCACTAGGTTCATGTTCATTACCAGATTGTGTTTCAGCATCAGAAATAGAAATATCATTGGGATTCTCAGGTGCGTCAGCAACAGGTTCACTAGAAGCATGCAAAGTCCTATCATTTTTCCTTTTATTCTTCTTAGAAGAACTAGGTTCATCAATGTTAGTTCTCTGAGAATCTTGCTCAATTCTCTTAGGGTGGCCCTCAGGATACAAAGGTTCCTGAGTCATTTTACCCCCTCTAGTCATAAATCTAACAGCATTATCATTTTTCTTATTATTTAATTCATTGAGCAAATCATTTTGACCTTTGAGCACTTGTTCTACTTGAGTGGTAACCATAGAAGCATGTTTACTAATGAGTTTAAGTTCACCTTTAACTCTAGACATATAATCACAGAAGTGTTCAATCATATAAGCATTATGTTCCAATTGTCTACCAACATAAGCATTGAAGTTTTTCTTGTTTAACAATAAAATTATTAAACTCATCTAAGCATTGGCTAACAGACTTATAACCAGGAATATCACCTTCATCAAATCTATCGAGAGAATTTACTTTTACTACCTGTGTCGGGTTATCAAGACCATGTATTTCTTCAATAGGTGGTAAATTCTTAACATCTTCAGCTTTAATACCCTTTTCTTTAATAGATTTCTTTGCCTCTTGCATATCTTCAGGACTGAGAAATAGAATACCCCTTTTCTTCGGAGTTGGCTTAGGAGTTGGTTCAAGAAGTGTCCAATTATTTTCATTAGTCAACATATTATTCAATAGAAATTCAGCTTGATCAACAGTTCTTTCCGTGAAAACACAACTAGCACAACTATCCAGGTGGTCTCTGGAAGCATCGGTTAGTCCATTATAAGAGATATCAAGTATTTAATTTTTCTTGAGAGGATGATCAGGCAAAGCATTAAGTAATCGGAGAAGCCTCCCCCAAGCTTGTGGGAGACTCTCTTCTTCAATTTGCACAAAATTATATATTTCCCTTAAGGCAGCTTGTTTCTTATGAGCGGGAAAATATTTAGCAGAGAAGTAATAAATCATATCCTGGGGACTACGCACACAACCAGGATCAAGAGAATTTAACCATGTTTTAGCATCACCCTTTAATGAGAACGGAAATAATTTAAGGATATAGTAGTAACGAGTTTTCTCATCATTAGTGAAATAGGGTGGCTATATCATTTAATTTAGTAAGATGTGCCACAACAGTTTCAGATTCATAGCCATAAAAAGGATCAGCTTTAGCCAAAGTAATTATCTCAGGGTCGATAGAGAAATCATAATCCTTATTGGAAATACAAATAGGTGAAGTAGCAAAAGCAGGGCCATATTTCATTCTAGCGTTCAAAGATTTTTCTTTCAGCTTAGCTAATAATTTCTTAAGATCATATCTATCATTGCAAGCAAGAAAGTCTCTAGCAGTTTCTTCATCCATAACATAACCCTCAGGCACAACAGGCAATTCATATCTAGGGGGAGAATCTTCACCATCAATATTATCAGTTTCAATAATTTCATTCTCTCTAGCCCTAGCAAGTAGTTCATCAATAAATTCACCTAATGGCACAGTAGTATCAAGCATAGAAGTAGTTTCATCATAAGCATCATGCATAGCAGAAGTGGCATCATCAATAACATGCGACATATCAGAATTAATAGCAGAAGCAGGTTTAGGTGTCGCAAGTTTACTCAAAACAGAAGGTGAATCAAGTGCAGAGCTAGATGGCAGTTCCTTACCTCCCCTCGTAGTTGAGGGAAAAAACTTAGTTCTTTTGTCTTTCAAGTTCCTCATAGTGATCAACAGATATAAATCCAAAGTGACTCAAAGAATAGAGCTATGCTCCCCGGCAACGGTGCCAGAAAATAGTCTTGATAACCCACAAGTATAGGGGATCGCAACAGTTTTCGAGGGTAGAGTATTCAACCCAAATTTATTGATTCGACACAAGGGGAGCCAAAGAATATTCTCAAGTCTTAGCAGTTGAGTGGTCAATTCAACCACACCTGGAAAACTTAATATCTGCAGCAAAGTATTTAGTAGCAAAGTAGTATGGAAGTAACGATAACAGTGATAAAAGAAACAGTAGCAGTTTTGTAGTAATTGTAACAGTGGCAACGGTAAAGTAACTAAGCAAAGAGCAATATGTGAAAAGCTCGTAGGCATTGGATCGGTGATGGAGAATTATGTCGGATGTGATTCCTCATGCAATAGTTATAACATAGGGTGACACGGAACTAGCTCCAATTCATCAATGTAATGTAGGCATGTATTCCGAATATAGTCATACGTGCTTATGGAAAAGAACTTGCATGACATCTTTTGTCCTACCCTCCCGTGGCAGCGGGGTCCTATTGGAACCTAAGGGATATTAAGGCCTCCTTTTAATATAGTACCGAACCAAAGCATTAACACTTAGTGAATACATGAACTCCTCAAACTAGGTCATCACCAGTAAGTATCCCGATTATTGTCACTTCGGGGTTAACAGATCATAACACATAATAGGTGACTATAGACTTGCAAGATAGGATCAAGAACTCACATATATTCATGAAAACATGATAGGTTCAGATCTGAAATCATGGCACTCGGCCCCTAGTGACAAGCATTAAGCATAGCAAAGTCATAGCAACATCAATCTCAGAACATAGTGGATACTACGGATCAAACCCTAACAAAAATAACTCGATTGCATGGTAAATCTCATCCAACCCATCACCGTCCAGCAAGCCTACGATGGAATTACTCACGCACGGTGGTGAGCATCATGAAATTGGTGATGGAGGAAGGTTGATGATGACGATGGCGACGGATTCCTCTCTCAGGAGCCCCGAACGGACTCCAGATCAGCCCTCCCGAAAGAGATTAGGGCTTGGCGGCGGCTCCGTATGGTAAAACGCGATGAATCCTTCTCCCTGATTTCTTTCTCCCCGAACATGAATATATAGAGTTGGAGTTGAGGTCGGTGGAGCTCCAGGGTGGACAGGGTGTGGTCCCCCTGGTGTTGATTCTTTCGCCAGTATTTGTTATTAATTCCAAAAATATTCTCCGTGAAGTTTCAGGTCATTTCGAGAACTTTTATTTCTGCACAAAAATAACACCATGGCAATTCTGCTGAAAACAGCATTAGTCTGGGTTAGTTCCATTCAAATCATGCAAGTTAGAGTCCAAAAGAAGGGCAAAAGTGTTTGGTAAAGTAGATACGATGGAGACGTATCATTTGTAACTTTAGGCCAGTGCCTGTGGATGATTGACCGTCCATCCTTCGTCCTCTTCAGGAACACTTCAATACTGAGACGTGGGTGTTGTATGAATACCTTCCTCGCCTCCTGACCATACAGTTGGTTTGAGAGGTAATCATCAGTGAACTGCTTTGGAAAGGCCTGAAAACAAGGATGTGCATAAATATCTTCTCTATATTGGAAAGGGGCAAAGGAATAAAAAAGGCAAGGTATAATAGTTAGTACCATCCTGTAGTGAAGTGATATCTTCTTCATTGTGCAGACAAAGATCTTGTTGTTTTTTGTTGCTAATTGCTTCATCCTAACAATCTTTCTGAGTTTCTTGACTTGACTAATATTCATGGACAACTCATTACCCATATGCAAAAAGGGTCGAACAGTGGGTCAAAACCTCTGACAGCAGGACCTACATGTGCAAGTCCAAATTGTTAAAAACCTAAATATTATAATGGTTCCTGCAATTGCACAATAATGTGCTATTAGACAACGGACCATGCACGTGCTAACCTCGATTGTAAACCTCAGTGCTTCCCATTGTTTCCCTGCAACACATATAAGGTAGTTAGTCATCAGGTTAAGTAAGGGTTCGCATGCTATCAGTAAAATATGTTGATGAAAAATAAGCACATTGCAGATTCATCAGATTAATTGAAGCCACATGGAAAACCCATCTATCCAAACCAAGCATGATTAAGAACTAGCAAATATAGCACTTGTATATGTTTCTCATGTATTAAGTGCAGCCAAATTCGATTTATTCCTCACAGGCACAACAATACAAAATTCTACCCACGACAATTGGACATCGCATTGCAGAATTGAACCAAGCAGTTAACTAAACACCACAACAAATGAACCAAACATTAACTGAGCACCACATTGCACAGTATAACATACTCCTAATAGAAGATCAGACAATTAACCAAACCAAGCATGCTTAACAACTTGGAAATTTAGCAATTGTATTTGTTTCTCATGTATTTAGTACAACCAAATTCAATTTATTCCTCACATGGTATACAATAACATAATGCACCCACAACAATTGAACATCTCATTGCAGAATTGAACCAAACAAAACAGTTAACTAAACACCACAAGAAATGAACCAAACGTTAACTGAGCACCATATTGCACAATATAACATACTCCTAATAGAAGATCAGACAGTTGACCAAACCAATCATGCTTAACAACTTGGAAATATAGCAATTGTATTTGTTTCTCGTGTATTTAGTACAGCCAAATTCGATTTATTTCTCACATGGTATACAATAACAGAATGCACCCACAACAATTGAGCATCGCATTGCAGAATTGAACCAAACAGCCAACCGCGTCGCGTCGGCGGCGCGCGAGGCATCGACGGTGGCCTCGACGGTGAGGTGCTCCTCCAAGATCTGGGGGTCGACATGAATGGCAGCCATCACGACCTCATCTGTGCGTGTGGCCACGATTTGCTTCTCCGCTGCCAAATGGTCCTTGAGATCCTGGCTATACTGCGCGCACCATGGCTTAGGGCGGCGCTTATTTGGTAGAGGGTCAATGACTTGGGTGAAAGGTGACGCGCCGGCGGTCGGGGCATGTGGGATGTGGAAGGAGGAGGAGGATGGGGGTCGGGTGTGGATTACCTGCCAGGATAGGCGAGGCCGAGCAGCGTGAAGGAGGGTCGCCGGCGAGGAGGCGGCGCTGCAAGCAAGGAGTGAAGGTTTCAACTTGGAAAGGAAGGCGAAAATAGGGGAAATGTGGCTTTTGGTAAGGGGGAGGGGCGGGGAGGTAGATATTCCACGGAAGCCGAAAATTTGGAATTGCTTCGGCGAAAAAACTGGCGCGCAAAGTGTCATCAGACACAGTCCCTTATTCAGAACTGTGTACGATATGTGAACATCACAAACAATTCAGATAGCTTAACCCGTGTGTGATGAGTTTGAACGTCAAAAATTTTGGTTCGAATTTCCCTGGTTACAGTGATCATCCACGTCATTGCATAATTTGGGTACACAAAGGAGACTACAGCACACCCACAATTCTTAATCGAGCAAGTTCAGCAATTAAACAGAGCTAGCTGACCTAAACATTACTCTAACAAATTAAAGACCGGCACTCTTAATTAAACAAAACAAAGAGTACTACTACGGTTGGTGCTCGTCGATCTCCGCCGCCGCCTCCATGTCCAGCTCGCGCCCGACGGTCTCCTTAGGAAGGGGCTCCATGGCATCAATTGCACCATACTCGGCAAGCATCTCGCCATCCATGTCCAACATATCTTTGGAATAGGCCGCCATGAGCTGGGCGTGGGTGGCCGCGATCCGGGCTTTGGCGGGCTCCGTCGTGGCAAGGTATGCCGCGCAGGAACGAACGGCTGCTCGAACTCTCTCGGCGATTGCCAACTCTTCGGCCGTGGGTTGCCGACCGTTGTCGGAGAAGCTTCATTCGATATGTGCGGTGACTGCCATGAGCTGGGCGTGGACGGCCTCGACATGGTAGTGGGCGGCCTCCATCAGGGCTAAGGCCGCCACTGTGGAACGGATAGCTGCTGTGTGATGACCCACAAGTGTAGGGGATCTATCGTAGTCCTTCTGATAAGTAAGAGTGTCGAACCCAACGAGGAGCAGAAGGAAATGATAAGCGGTTTTCGGTAAGGTATTCTCTGCAAGCACTGAAATTATCGGTAACAGATAGTTTTGTCATAAGGTAATTTGTAACGGGTAACAAGTAATGAAAGTAATAAGGTGCAGCAAGATGTCCCAATCCCTTTTGTAGCAAAGGACAAGCCTGGGCAAACTCTTATATGGAGAAAAGCGCTCCCGAGGACACATGGGAATTATCGTCAAGCTAGTTTTCATCACGCTCATATGATTCGCGTTCGTTACTTTGATAATTTGGTATGTGGATGGACCGGTGCTTGGGTGCTGTCCTTTCTTGGACAAGCATCCCACTTATGATTAACCCCTATTGCAAGCATCCGCAACTACAAAAGAAGTATTAAGGTAAACCTAACCATAGCATGAAACATATGGATCCAAATCAGCCCCTTACGAAGCAACGCATAAACTAGGGTTTAAGCATCTGTCAATCTAGCAACCATCATCTACTTATTACTTCCCAATGCCTTCCTCTAGGCCCAAACAATGGTGAAGTGTCATGTAGTCGACGTTCACATAACACCACTAGAGGAAAGACAACATACATCTCATCAAAATATCGAACGAATACCAAATTCACATGACTACTAATAGCAAGACTTCTCCCATGTCCTCAGGAACAAACGTAACTACTCACAAATCATATTCATGTTCATAATCAGAGGGGTATTAATATGCATAAAGGATCTGAACATATGATCTTCCACCAAATAAACCAACTAGCATCAACTACAAGGAGTAATCAACACTACTAGCAACCCACAGGTACCAATTTGAGGCTTTGGGACAAAGATTGGATACAAGGGGTGAACTAGGGTTTTAGAGGAGATGGTGCTGGTGAAGATGTTGATGGAGATTGACCCCCTCCCGATGAGAGGATCATTGGTGATGACGATGTCGATGATTTCCCCCTCCCGGAGGGAAGTTTCCCTGGTAGAATAGCTCTGCCGGAGCCCTAGATTGGTTCCGCCAAGGTTCCGCCTCGTGGCGGCAGAGTTTCTTCCCGAAAGCTTGCTTCTGATTTTTTCCAGGGTAAATGACTTCATATAGCAGAAGATGGGCACCGGAGGCCTGCCAGGGGGCCCACGAGGCAGGGGGCGCGACCAGGGGGTAGGGCCCGCCCCCACCCTCATGGCCAGGGTGTGGGCCCCCTCTGGTGGATTCTTTCGCCAGTATTTTTTATTAATTCCAAAAATGACTTCCGTGAAGTTTCAGGACTTTTGGAGCTGTGCATAATAGGTCTCTAATATTTGCTCCTTTTCCAGCCCAGAATTCCAGCTGCCGCATTCTCCCTCTTCATGTAAACCTTGTAAAATAAGAGAGAATAGGCATAAGTATTGTGACATAACGTGTAATAGCAGCCCATAATGCGATAAATATCGATATAAAAGCATGACGCAAAATGGACGTGTCAACTCCCCCAAGCTTAGACCTCGCTTGTCCTCAAGCGGAAGCCGATAAAGATAAATATGTCCACATGTTTAGAGGTAGAGGTGTCGATAAAAGAAAATACGGACATGAGGGCATCATGATCATTCTTATAACAGCAACATATATGGATATTGTCATATGATTTCTTATGCGCAAGTAACAATCTATTCACAATGTCAAGTATGAATCAGAAACTTCATTGAGAACCAACAAACGGTAATCTCAGTCATTGAAGCAATTGCAATTTATCGTAACATCGGAAAGAGTCAATATAAGAGCTTTTCAGCAAGTCCACATACTCAACTATCATTTAGTATTTCACAATTGCTAACACTCACGCAATACTTGTGGTTATGGAGTTTTAATCGGACACAGAGAAAGATAGGGGCTTATATTGTTGCCTCCCAACCTTTTACCTCAAGGGTAATGTCAACAATAATAATTTATGTCAACTTACATCCAATTGGATATATATATATATATATATATATATATATATATATCATGATCTTTCCAACACAAGGTGCTTGCCAAAGGATAAAATGTAAAAAGGAAAGGTGAAGATCACCATGACTCTTGCATAATGAATAAGACCAAAGTAAAAGATAGGCCCTTCGCAGAGGGAAGCAGAGGTTGTCATGCGCTTTCATGGTTGGATGCACGGAATCTTAATGCAAAAGAACGTCACTTTATATTGCCACTTGTGATATGGACCTTTATTATGCAGTCCGTCGCTTTTATTTCTTCCACGTCACAAGATCGTATAAAGCTTATTTCCTCCACACTAATAAATCATACATATTTAGAGAGCAATTTTTATTGCATGCACCGATGACAACTTACTTGAAGGATCTTACTCAATCCATAGGTAGGTATGGTGGACTCTCATGGCAAAACTGGTTTTAAGGGTATTCGGACGCACAAGTAGTATCTCTACTTGGTGCAAAGAATTTGGCTAGCATGAGAGGGAAAGGCAAGCTCAACATGTTGGATGATCCATGACAATATACTTTATTTCGGATATAAGAAAACATAACCCATTACGTTGTCTTCCTTGTCCAACATCAACTCTTTAGCATGTCATATTTTAATGAGTGCTCACAATCATAAAAGATGTCCAAGATAGTATATTTATATGTGAAACCTCTCTTTCTTTATTACATCCTATTAATTGCAACGATGACCAAAACTATGTTTCTCAACTCTCAATAACTTTTAATCATCATACTCTTTATATGTGAAGTCATTACTCTCCACAAGATCAATATGATCTCTTTGTTTCTTTTTATTCTTTCTTTTTCTTTTATGCCCTCAAGATCATAGCAAGATAATAAAGCCCTTGACTCAACACTAATCTTTATTATATATAGCTCGCGGACTCGATTACATAGAAGGATCATAAGGCAAAACTCAAAACTAAATCACACTAAAACTTTATTCTACTAGATCAAGATATTACCAAAAGGATCGAACTAAGAAAAATGGTAAAGATAGGAGTGTGATGGTGATACGATACCGGGTCACCTCCCCCAAGCTTGGCAGTTGCCAAGGGGAGTGCCCATACCCATGTGATTATATCTCTTTTGCTGGTGAAGGAGTTGTTGATGATGTAGGCTCGTCGTCCCTCTTCCAAGGAATAGGCTCCCCATCATAGAAGGATGATCGAGTCTCCGGGATCCTTAAATCTGCAGCCAAACTTATCCTCTTGAATCTATATTCATACTCACAGTTTTGGTTTTGCAGGTCATTGATCTGGGCTTGGAGGTGCTCGATTTTCTCGTGAAGCTTTAAGATGGCCTCCCCAATGTCCTTGGTGTCCAGCTTGTGCTTGTTGGTGAACTCCGCGATCATTATGTGATTGGAGTCAAGTCCGCGCTTCACCATCTCCTGACACTTGAAAACTTGTTGCTCCATTGCCTCGAGCCTTGTCTCCACGCTTCCGGTCCTCCTTGGTCCCTCAACATCGCGGATGTGCAGCACCCCCTCATGCATCTCAATGGTTTGAGGGTGTTGCAGCACCTCCGCAAGGTAGGGGTTGATGACCTTCTCGAAGAACTTCTCCTTGGGGGCACTTGGAAACGTCATGGTGATCTAGTTCTGTCAGAAAAACAGCTCGAAACAAGAACAGAGGATAATTGCGTGATACGGTGGTCAAAACCTTCGGGAGATTATAATGAATTTTCACCGACCAAAAGAAGTATCGTGCAAGAAAACGGAGTCCGGAGAGCACACGAGGTGCCCACGAGGCAGGGGGGCGCGCCCTCCACCCTCGTGGAAGCCTCGTGTCCTTCCCGGACTACTTATTTTCCTATTTTCTTAAATATTCCAAAACAGAGAAAAATTTCCATTAGAACTGTTTTGGAGTCGGTTTACTTACCGTACCACATACCTATTCCTTTTCGGAGTCTGAAACGTTCTGGAAAGTGTCCCTTATGTATTCCTCCAGGGTTACGGTTTCAATAACATTGGTTTCAACATTTATAGGATTACCTGAGATATAATGTTTGATTCTTTGACCGTTCACCACCTTCGGATTTGTGCCTTCGAAGTTGTTGATTTTTATGGCACCGGAACGATAGACCTCCTTGATAACGTAAGGACCTTCCCATTAGAGAGAAGTTTTCCTGCAAAAAATCTTAAACGAGAGTTGAATAGTAACACATAATCACCTATATTAAACTCACGCTTTTGTATCCTTTTGTCATGCCATCTTTTAACCTTTTCTTTAAATAGTTTGGCATTCTCATAGGCCTGGGTCCTCCATTCATCAAGTGAGCTAATGTCAAATAACCTCTTCTCACCGGCAAGTTTGAAATCATAATTGAGCTCTTTAATGGCCCAATATGCCTTATGTTCTAGTTCGAGAGGTAAGTGACATGCTTTTCCATAAACCATTTTATACGGAGACATACCCATAGGATTTTTATATACAGTTCTATATGCCCATAATGCATCATCAAGTTTCTTGGACCAATTCTTTCTAGATCTATTAACAGTCTTTTGCAAAATTAATTTGAGCTCTCTATTACTCAATTCTACTTGACCACTAGACTGTGGGTGATATGGAGATGCAATTCTATGATTAACATCATACTTAGCAAGCATCTTACGAAAAGCACCATGAATAAAATGTGAACCACCATCAGTCATTAAATATCTAGGGACTCCAAACCTCGGAAAAATAACTTCTTTAAGCATCTTAATAGAGGTGTTATGATCAGCACTACTAGTTGGAATAGCTTCTACCCACTTAGTAACGTAATCAACAGTGACTAAAATATGTGTATATCCATTAGAGGAAGGAAACGGTCCCATATAATCAAAGCCCCAAACATCAAATGGTTCAATAACAAGTGAATAATTCATAGGCATTTCTTGACGTCTACTAATATTACAAATTCTTTGACATTCATCACAAGACAATACAAACTTACGGGCATCTTTGAAGAGAGTAGGCTAATAAAAACCGGATTGCAATACCTTATGTGCAGTTCTATCTCCAGCGTGGTGTCCTCCATAAGCTTCGGAGTGACACTTGCGTAGGATCTGTTCCTGTTCATGCTCAGGTATACAACGTCTAATAACACCATCTACTCCTTCTTTATAAAGGTGTGGGTCATCCCAGAAGTAATGTCTTAAATCATAGAAAAACTTTTTCTTTTGCTGGTATGTGAAACTAGGTGGTATAAATTTGGCAACAATGTAATTAGCATAATCAGCATACCATGGAGCAGTACGAGAAGCATTTATGACAGCTAATTGTTCATCAGGAAAGCTATCATCAATAGGTAGTGGGTCATCAAGAACATTCTCTAACCTAGACAAATTGTCTGCAACAGGGTTCTCAGCTCCCTTTCTATCAATAATATGCAAATCAAATTCTTGTAGCAAGAGAACCCATCTAATAAGTCTAGGCTTAGCATCTTTCTTTTCCATAAGGTATTTGATAGCAGCATGATCAGTGTGAATCGTTACTTTAGAATCAACAATATAAGGTCTGAACTTATCACAAGCAAATACAACTGCTAAAAATTCTTTTTCAGTAGTAGCATAATTTCTCTGGGCACTGTCTAGAGTTTTACTAGCATATTGAATGACATTTAATTTCTTATCAACTCTTTGTCCTAGAACAGCACCTACAGCATAATCACTAGCATCACACATAATTTCAAAGGGTAAATTCCAATCAGGTGGCTGAACAATAGGTGCAGAAATCAATGCTTTCTTAAGTATTTCAAAAGCTTCTACACAATCATCATCAAAGACAAAAGGTATATCTTTTTGTAATAGGTTAGTCAGAGGCCGGGAGATTTTTGAGAAGTCCTTAATGAACCTCTTATAAAAACCAGCATGACCAAGGAATCTTCTTATACCTTTAATGTCCTTGGGACACGGCATCTTTTCAATAGCATCAACTTTAGCTTTATCAACTTCAATACCTCTTTCAGAAATTTTGTGCCCCAAGACAATACCTTCATTAACCATAAAGTGGCACTTCTCCCAATTTAAGACAAGGTTAGTTTCTTCACATCTCTGCAAAACTCAAACAAGGTTGCTCAAGCAATCATCAAAAGAGGATCCATAAACAGAGAAATCATCCATGAAAACCTCACAAATCGTTTCACAAAAGTCAGAGAATATAGCCATCATGCATCTTTGAAAGATAGCAGGTGCATTACATAAACCAAAAGGCATACGTCTATAAGCAAAGGTACCGAAAGGGCAAGTAAAAGTGGTCTTTTCTTGATCATCAGCTGACACAGGTATTTGAGAGAAACCAGAGTAACCATCTAGAAAGCAAAAATGTGTATGTTTGGATAATCTTTCTAGCATTTGATCAATGAAAGGCAAAGGGTAATGATCTTTTTTAGTAGCTTTATTTAGTTTGCGGAAATCAATTACCATCCTATAACCTGTAATAATTCTTTGCGGGATCAATTCATCTTTATCATTAGGAACAACAGTAATACCTCCCTTCTTAGGGACACAATGGACAGGACTTACCCACTGACTATCAGCAATGGGATAAATTATACCTGCTTCAAGGAGCTTTAATATTTCCTTTCTTGCCACTTCTTTCATCTTAGGATTTAGCCGTCGTTGGTGATCAATAACTGGTTTGGTGTCTTTCTCCAAATTTATTTTGTGTTGACATAGAGTGGGACTAATGCCCTTAAGATCATCAAGAGTATATCCAATAGCAGCACGGTGCTTCTTCAGAGTTTTCAATAATTTCTCTTCTTCATGCTCTGAAAGGTTGGCACTAATAATAACAGGATATATCTTCTTTTCATCAAGATAAGCATATTTAAGAGTATCAGGTAATGGTTTAAGTTCAAACATTGGATCACCCTTGGGTGGAGGAGGATCCCCTAGAATTTCAACAGGCAAGTTGTGTTTCAGAATAGGTCCCTGTTTAAAGAATACTTCATCTATTTCCCTTCTTTCATTCATGAACATATCATTTTCATGGTCTAGGAAATATTGTTCTAAAGGATCACTAGGAGGCACGGCAATAGAAGCAAGACCAATAATTTCATCATTACAAGGCAATTCCTCATCACGGGGTTGTCTACTAAATTTAGCAAAATTAAACTCATGAGACATATCACCCAAACCAATAGTAACGACATCCTTTTCGCAGTCTATCCTAGCATTAACAGTGTTCAAGAAGGGTCTACCAAATATAATGGGACAAAAGCTATCGTGTGGGGAACCAAGAACAAGAAAATCAGCGGGATATTTAACCTTTCCACACAAGACTTCAACATCTCTAACAATCCCAATCGGTGAAATAGTATCTCTATTGGCAAGCTTAATGGTAACATCGATATCTTCTATCTCAGCAGGCGTAATATCATGCATAATTTCTTCGTATAAAGAATGAGGTATTGCACTAGCACTAGCAACCATATCACATAAGCCATGATAACAATGATCTCCTATTTTAACAGAAATAACAGGCATGCCCACCACAGGTCTAGGTTTATCTTTAGCACCAGGTTTAGCAATTCTAGCAGTCTTTTCACAGAAGTAAATAACATGCCCATCGATATTATCAGCCAAGAGATCTTTAACCATAGCAATATTAGGTTCAACTTTAACTTGCTCAGGAGGTTTGTGTGTCCTAATATTAGTTTTGTTGACTACAGTTGAAGCTTTAGCATGATCCTTTATTCTAACAGGGAAACGTGGTTTCTCAACATAAGCAGTAGGAAGAACAGGATCATTATAAGTGATAGTCTTTTCTTCGACTTTAATAGGTGCAACTACTTTTACTTCAATGGGAGGATTATATTTAAACCACTTCTCCTTAGGGAGATCAACGTGAGTAGCAAAAGATTCACAGAAAGAAGCTACTATCTCAGAGTCAAGTCCATATTTAGTGCTAAATTCACGGAAAGCATCGGTATCCATAAAAGATTTAACACAATCAAACTTAGGTGTTATACCTGACTCCTTACCTTCGTCGAGATCCCAATCTTTAGAGTTTCGTTTAATTCTTTCCAATAAATCCCATTTGAATTCAATAGTCTTCATCATAAAAGAGAAAGTACAAGAAGTATCAAGCATGGAGCGATTATTGAGAGAAAGCCGAGCATAAAAATTTTGAATAATCATTTCTCTTGAGAGCTCATGATTGGGGCATGAATATAACATTGACTTAAGCCTCCCCCAAGCTTGAGCGATGCTTTCTCCTTCGCGAGGCCAAAAATTATATATATATAATTACGATCACGATGAACAAGATGCATAGGATAAAACTTCTGATGAATTTCAATCGTTTGTAGTTCCATGATCCCATATCATCACATAGCCTGTACCATGTCAATGCCTCTCCCTTCAAATATAAAGGGAAGACCTTCTTCTTGATAACATCATCGGGCATACCTGCAAGCTTAAATAATCCACAAACTTCATCCACATAGATTAAGTGTAAATTGGGATGCAATGTTCCATCTCCTGCAAAAAGATTAGCTAGCAGTTTCTCTATCATACACGAAGGAATTTCAAAGTAAACATTTTCAGTTGGTTCTGTAGGTTGAGGGGTAGCTAATTGTGGTTCCGGACGAGGTGAAGATACCCCGAACAAACCCCTCAAAGGATTGTTTTCCATAGTAACAAGTGACAGTAAATTTCAGCACACTATATAAATTTTTCCTTACCAAATTCCACCTACCAAAGGCGCTTCACTGCACGGCAACGGTGCTAGAAAAGATTCTTGATGACCCACAAGTGTAGGGGATCTATCGTAGTCCTTTTGATAAGTAAGAGTGTCGAACCCAACGAGGAGCAGAAGGAAATGATAAGCGGTTTTCGGTAAGGTACTCTCTGCAAGCACTGAAATTATCGGTAACAGATAGTTTTGTGATAAGGTAATTTGCAACGGGTAACAAGTAATGAAAGTAAATAAGGTGCAGCAAGATGTCCCAATCCCTTTTGTAGCAAAGGACAAGCCTGGGCAAACTCTTATGTGGAGAAAAGCGCTCCCGAGGACACATGGGAATTATCGTCAAGCTAGTTTTCATCACGCTCATATGATTCGCGTTTGTTACTTTGATAATTTGGTATGTGGGTGGACCGGTGCTTGGGTGCTTTCCTTTCTTGGACAAGCATCCCACTTATGATTAACCCCTATAGCAAGCATCTGTAACTACAAAAGAAGTATTAAGGTAAACCTAACCATAGCATGAAACATATGGATCCAAATCAGCCCCTTACGAAGCAACTCATAAACTAGGGTTTAAGCTTCTGTCACTCTAGCAACCCATCATCTACTTATTACTTCCCAATGCCTTCCTCTAGGCCCAAACAATGGTGAAGTGTCATGTAGTCGACGTTCACATAACACCACTAGAGGAAAGACAACATACATCTCATCAAAATATCGAACGAATACCAAATTCACATGACTACTAATAGCAAGACTTCTCCCATGTCCTCAGGAACAAACGTAACTACTCACAAATCATATTCATGTTCCTAATCAGAGGGGTATTAATATGCATAAAGGATCTGAACATATGATCTTCCACCCAATAAACCAACTAGCATCAACTACAAGGAGTAATCAACACTACTAGCAACCCACAGGTACCAATTTGAGGCTTTGGGACAAAGATTGGATACAAGCGGTGAACCAGGGTTTTAGAGGAGATGGTACTGTTGAAGATGTTGATGGAGATTGACCCCCTCCTGATGAGAGGATCGTTGGTGATGACGATGGCGATGATTTCCCCCTCCCGGAGGGAAGTTTCCCCGGCAGAACAGCTCTGCCGGAGCCCTAGATTGGTTCCGCCAAGGTTCCGCCTCGTGGCGGCGGAGTTTCTTCCCGAAAGCTAGCTTCTGATTTTTTCCAGGGTAAATGACTTCATATAGCAGAATATGGGCACCGGAGGCCTGCCAGGGGGCCCACGAGGCAGGGGGCGCGCCCAGGGGGGTAGGGCGCGCCCCCACCCTCATGGCCAGGGTGTGGGCCCCCTCTGGTGGATTCTTTTGCCAGTATTTTTTATTAATTCCAAAAATGACGTCCGTGAAGTTTCATGACTTTTGGAGCTGTGCAGAATAGGTCTCTAATATTTGCTCCTTTTCCAGCCCAGAATTCCAGTTGCCGGCATTCTCCCTCTTCATGTAAACCCTTGTAAAATAAGAGAGAATAGGCATAAGTATTGTGACATAACGTGTAATAACAGCCCATAATGCGATAAATATCGATATAAACGCATGATGCAAAATGGACGTATCACTGTGCCGCTCTCACCAATTGCTATCCCCGAGGCAGATGCTGCTGCCGCCACCTGAGAAGCAACATCGGCCGTTTGGGCTGCCTTGGCCACCTGGACGCAGATTGCGGTCGCCCTCACGAAGCTTGTTAGGACACGCCTAGCGGATGCGGCCGCGCTCTCGCCAGAGTGGGCCACCGAAGTTGCACACACGACGCGGGTCCACATCCCTCTCTTTCACCGGTGATGAATGAACAGTGAAATGATATTTGGGGAGTGAGCTAGTGTGCTTGACATGCCAGCTGGGGACTGTAGCCGACGAACCTTCTCGCGTAAGCCATAGGCGTACTATACATCGACGGTGCTCCAAGATATTTTGTGTTGCATCACACACGGTTGGTGATAATAAATGATGTCTACTACACAACCTTCTTCTTGTAGACGTTGTTGGGCCTCCAAGTGCAGAGGTTTGTAGGACAGTAGCAAATTTCCCTCAAGTGTATGACCTAAGGTTTATCAATCCGTGGGAGGCGTAGGATGAAGATGGTCTCTCTCAAGCGACCCTGCAACCAAATAATAAAGAGTCTCTTGTGTCCCCAACACACCCAATACAATGGCAAATTATATACGTGCACTAGTTCGGCGAAGAGATGGTGATACAAGTGCAATATGGATGGTAGATATAGGTTTTTGTAATCCGAAAATATAAAAACAGCAAGGTAACTAGTAGCAAAAGTGAGCGTAAACGATATTGCAATGCTTCGAAACAAGGCCTAGAGTTCATACTTTCACTAGTGCAAGTTCTCTCAACAATAATAGCATAATTAGATCATATAACAATCCCTCAACATGCAACAAAGAGTCACTCCAAAGTCACTAATAGCGGAGAACAAACAAAGAGATTATTGTAGGGTTCGAAACCACCTCAAAGTTATCCTTTCTGATCGATCTATTCAAGAGTCTGTAGTAAAATAACACAAAGCTATTCTTTCCGTTCAATCTATATCCTAGAGTTCGTACTAGAATAACACCATAAGACACACATCAACCAAAACCCTAATGTCACCTAGATACTCCAATGTCACCACAATTATCCGTGGGTATGATTATACGATATGCATCACACAATCTCAGATTCATCTAGTCAAACCAACACAAAGTACTTAAAAGAGTGCCCCAAAGTTTCTACCGGAGAGTCAAGACGAAAACGTGTGCCAACCCCTATGCATAAGTTCACAAGGTCACTGAACCTGCAAGTTGATCACCAAAACATACATCAAGTAGATCACGTGAATATCCCATTGTGACCAAAGATAAGCACATGCAAGACATACATCAAGTGTTCTCAAATCCTTAAAGACTCAATCCGATAAGATAACTTCAAAGGGAAAACTCAATCCATTACAAGAGAGTAGAGGGGGAGAAACATCATAACATCCAACTATAATAGCAAAGCTCGCGATACATCAAGATCGTGCCGAATCAAGAACACGAGAGAGAGAGAGAGAGAGAGATCAAACACATAGCTACTGGTACATACCCTCAACCCTGAGGGTGACCTACTCCCTCCTCATCATGGAGAGCGCTGGGATGATGAAGATGGCCACCGGTGATGATTCCCCCCGCTCGGGCAGGGTGCCGGAACTGGGTCCCGATTGGTTTTTGGTGGCTACAGAGGCTTGCGGCAGCGGAACTCCGGATCTAGGTTATTTTCTGGAGGTTTGAATATTTATAGGAATTTTTGGCGTCGGTCTCACGTCAGGGGGGGCCTCTGAGTCGTCCACGAGGCAGGGGGCGCGCCCTCCACCCTCGTGGACGTCTCAAGACTCTTCTGGCCCAACTATGTTACTCCGGGGGCTTCTTTTCGTCCATAAAAAATCAACAAAAATTGGCACGTCAATTGGACTCCGTTTGGTATTCCTTTTCTGTAAAACTCAAAAATAAGGCAAAAACAGAAACTAGCACTGGGCTCTAGGTTAATAGGTTAGTCCCAAAAATCATATAAAATAGCATATGAATGCATCTAAAACATCCTAGATGGATAATATAATAGCACGGAACAATCAAAAATTATAGATACGTTGGAGACGTATCAAGCATCCCCAAGCTTAATTCATGCTCGTCCTCGAGTAGGTAAATGATAAAAACAGAATTTTTGATGTGGAATGCTACCTAACATATTTATCAATGTAATCTTCTTTATTGTGGCAAGAATATTCAGATCCATAAGATTCAAGACAAAATTTTAATATTGACATAAAAATAATAATACTTCAAGCATACTAACAAAGTAATCATTTCTTCTCAAAATAACATGGCCAAAGAAAGTTCATCCCTACAAAATCATATAGTTTGTCTATGCTCCATCTTCGTCACACAAAATGCTCAAATCATGCACAACCCCGATGACAAGCCAAGCAATTGTTTCATACTTTAGTATTCTCAAACTTTTTCAACTTTCACGCAATACATGATTGCGAGCCATGGACATAGCACTATAGGTGAAACAGAATGGTGGTTGTGGAGAAGACAAAAAGGAGGAAGATGGTCTCACATCAACTAGGCGTATCAATGGGCTATGGAGATGCCCATCAATAGATATCAATGTGAGTGAGTAGGGGTTGCCATGCAACGGATGCACTAGAGCTATAAATGTATGAAAGCTCAACAAAAGGAACTAAGTGGGTGTGCATCCAACTTTCTTGCTCACGAAGACCTAGGGCATTTGAGGAAGCCCATCGTTGGAATATACAAGCCAAGTTCTATAATGAAAAATTCCCATTAGTATATGAAAGTGACAAAACAAGAGACTCTCTATCATGAAGATCATGGTGCTACTTTGAAGCACAAGTGTGGAAAAAAGGATAGTAGCATTGTCCCTTCTCTCTTTTTCTCTCTTTTTTTGGGCCTTATCTTTTTTTGGCCTTTCTCTTTTTTCTTTTTCCGTGCCTTCTCTTTTTTTCCTCACATGGGACAATGCTCTAATAATGAAGATCATCACACTTCTATTTACTTACAACTCAATACTTAGAACAAAATATGACTCTATGTGAATGCCTCCAGTGGTGTACCGGGATGTGCAATGAATCAAGAGTGACATGTATGAAAATCATGAAGGGTGGCTTCGCCACAAATACTATGTCAACTACATGCTCATGCAAGGCAATATGATAATAATGAAGCGTGTCATAATAAACGGAACGGTGGAAAGTTGCATGGCAATGTATCTCGGAATGGCTATGGAAATACCATAATAGGTAGGTATGGTGGCTGCTTTGAGGAAGATATAAGGAGGCTTATGTGTGATAGAGCGTATCGTATCACGGGGTTTGGATGCACCGGCGAAGTTTGCACCAACTCTCGAGGTGAGAAAGGGCAATGCATGGTTACCGAAGAGGCTAGCAATGATGGAAAGGTGAGAGTGCGTATAATCCGTGGACTCAACATTATTCATAAAGAACTCACATAATTATTGCAAAAATCTACAAGTCATCAAAACCAAGCACTACGCGCATGCTCCTAGGGGGATAGATTGGTAGGAAAATACCATCGCTCATCCCCGACCGCCACTCATAAGGAAGACAATCAAAGAAACACCTCGTGCTTCAAATTTGTTACACAACGGTTACCATACGTGCATGCTACGGGACTTGAAAACCTCAACACAAGTATTTCTCAAATTCACAACTACTCAACTAGCATTACTCTAATATCACTACCTTCATATCTCAAAACAATCATCAAGCATCAAACTTTTCATAGTATTCAATGCACTTTATATGATAGTTTTTATTATACCCATCTTGGATGCTCATCATATTAGGACTAATTTTATAGCCAAAGCAAATTACCATGCTGTTCTAGAAGACTCTCAAAATAATATAAGTGAAGCATGAGAGATCAATAATTTCTTCAAAATAAAACTACCGCCGTGCTCTAAAAAGATATAAGTGAAGCACTAGCGCAAACGACAAACTACTCCAAAAGATATAAGTGAAGATCAATGAGTAGTCGAATAATTATGCAACTATGTGAAGACTCTCTAACATTTAATAATTTCAGATCTTGGTATTTTATTCAAACAGCAAGCAAAACAAAATAAAATAAAATGACGCTCCAAGCAAAACACATATCATGTGGTGAATAAAAATATAGCTCCAAGTAAAGTTACCGATGACGAAGACGAAAGAGGGGATGCCTTCCGGGGCATCCACAAGCTTAGGCTCTTGGTTGTCCTTGAATATTACCTTGGGGAGCCTTGGTCATCCCCAATCTCAGGCTCTTGCCACTCCTTATTCCATAGTCCATCGAATCTTTACCCAAAACTTGAAAACTTCACAACACAAAACTCAACAGAAAACTCGTAAGCTCCGTTAGTATAAGAAAATAAATCACCACTTTTGGTACTGTTGTGAACTCATTATTTATTTATATTGGTGTAATATCTACTTTATTACAACTTCTCTATGGTTCATACCCTCCGATACTACTCATAGATTCATCAAAATAAGCAAACAACACATAGAAAACAGAATCTGTCAAAAACTGAACAGTCTGTAGTAATCTGATTTGTTCGAATACTTCTGGAACTCCAAAAATTCAGAAAAACTAGGACAGCCTGGATAATTTTTATATTGATCTTCTTCAAAAAGAATTAGAATTTTATCACGTTCTGGTGAATTATAACAATTATTTTCGTGAGCACAAAGTTTCTGTCTTTTTCAGCAACATCAAACAACTATCACCCAAGAAGATCCTATTGGTTCTACTTGGCACAAACACTAATTAAAACATAAAATCGCATCTAACCAGAGGCTATATAGATTATTTATTACTAAACAGGAGCAAAAAGCAAAGAACAAAAATAAAATTGGGTTGCCTCCCAACAAGCGCTAACGTTTAACGCCCCTAGCTAGGCATGATGATTTCAATGATGCTCACATAAAATATAAGAATTGAAACATAAAGAGAGCATCATGAAGAATATGACTAGCACTAAGTCTAACCCACTTCCTATGCATAGGGATTTTGTGAGCAAACAATTTATGGGAACAAGAATCAACTAGCATAGGAAAGCAAAACAAGCATAACTTCAAGATTTTAAGAACATAGAGAGGAAACTTGATATTATTGCAATTCCTACAATCATATATTCCTCCCTCATAATAATTTTCAGTAGCATAATGAATGAATTCAACAATATAACCATCACATAAAGCATTTTTTCATGATCTACAAGCATAGAATTTTATTACTCTCCACATAAGCAAATTTCTTCTCATGAATAGTAGTGGGAGTATCATAAGAAACTCGAATACTATAAATTGTTTCCACATTAAAAGAGTAATGTTCAGAAAAAGGGTAATCATAATCATGACAAGTTTTGTAAATATAATCATCACTACTTTTTATAACATAAGTATCATCCCAATAATCATCATAAGTAGCAACTTTGTTCTCATCATAATCAATTGAAACCTCTTCCAAGATAGTGGAATCATTACTAAATAAAGTCATGACCTCTCCAAATCCACTTTTATAATTATCACAATAAGATTCAACATCCTGCAAAATAGTGGGATCATTACTTCCTAAAGTTGACACTCTTCCAAACCCACTTTCATCAATATAATCATCATAAGTAGGAGGCATGCTATCATAATAAATTTTCATACCAAAACTTGGGGGACTAAAAA
The DNA here is from genome assembly GCF_018294505.1 of Triticum aestivum. Classification (NCBI taxonomy): domain Eukaryota; kingdom Viridiplantae; phylum Streptophyta; class Magnoliopsida; order Poales; family Poaceae; genus Triticum; species Triticum aestivum. Next base: position 181,220,906 of record NC_057811.1, on the reverse strand, counting down.
TATCATGTTCATTAAACATAGCATCCCCATCTTGGGACAAACATTAATTGCAGCAAATAAATTCTCAAACATGTCATTCTCATCAAACATAGCATCCCCAAGCTTGGGCCTTTGCATATCATAAGCATAATCACTCTCGTCATTAATAGTATGGATAGCACCAATAGTATATCAATTATCATCATCACAATGAGTAATAGGAGCAATATCATTTGGGAGGGATACCTTTTTACCTTTGCTTCTCCGTCTTTTCTTTTTCTTCTTCACATTATGTGTGGGTTTAATCCTCTTTTTGGAGCTCCTTATTAATGAGATTGGTTGAATAGAAAGCTCCTCCTCGTTACCTGATTCATCATAAGAAAGAATAGGAGGATACGGGGAAACCTCTTCCCTTTCATTAGTATTCTCTTCATATTCTATTTGTTTTCTTGTATTTATGTAATTGGCAATATAAGGATTTTCAATGCAATTCACCGCACAATACATATAAATTTCCTCTGGATCAAAATCAAGAACTTTATCAAGGACAAATTCTGGAAGATCCTCAGTTATACGTTTCATTTCTTCATAACCCACAAGCAAACTAAGTTCATTAGGATGCACAAGGGAAATCAAGTCATCACAATTTCTGGACACGATACGATCATGAAACAATTTGCATTGGAGATTTAAATGACCATGTTCATTGCAAAGTTCACAAGGATGGCTAGGAAAATTTAAATTTTCAGCACAAACATCTAGCCTTTCTTGCAACCATTTAGTTTATAAATACTTATGCCTCTTGCAAAATCTATCTTCCCTATTTGGTGTGTGCTTGCAAACTCTATGTACTCCACAAAAGTTGACATGCTTATAAGAGAAATTTTTATCATGACTAGTGCAATCATCATTAGTACTATGGATATTCAAAGAGTTCATACTAACAACATTGCACTCATGCTCATCATTCAAAGATTTAGTGCCAAACATTTTAATGCATTCTTTTTCTAGCACTTGGGCACAATTTTCCTTTCCATCATTTTCACGAAAGATATTAAAAAGATGAAGCATATGAGGCACCCTCAATTCCATTTTTTTTAGTTTTCTTTCATAAACTTAACTAGTGATAAAACAACAAACTAAAAGATTCGATTGCAAGATCTAAAGATATACCTTCAAGCACTAACCTCCCCGGCAACGGCGCCAGAAAAGAGCTTGATGTCTACTACACAACCTTCTTCTTGTAGACGTTGTTGGGCCTCCAAGTGCAGAGGTTTGTAGGACAGTAATATATTACCCTCAAGTGGATGACCTAAGGTTTATCAATCGTGGGAGGCGTAGGATGAAGATGGTCTCTCTCAAGCGACCCTGCAACCAAATAACAAAGAGTCTCTTGTGTCCTCAACACACCCAATACAATGGTAAATTGTATAGGTGCACTAGTTCGGCGAAGAGATGGTGATACAAGTGCAATATGGATGGTAGATATAGGTTTTTGTAATCTAAAAATATAAAAACAGCAAGGTAACTAGTAGCAAAAGTGAGCGTAAACGGTATTGCAATGCTTCGAAACAAGGCCTAGGGTTCATACTATCACTAGTGCAAGTTCTCTCAACAATAATAGCATAATTAGATCATATAACAATCCCTCGACATGCAACAAAGAGTCACTCCAAAGTCACTAATAGCAGAGAACAAACAAAGAGATTATTGTAGGGTACGAAACCACCTCAAAGTTATCCTTTCTGGTCGGTCTATTCAAGAGTCCGTAGTAAAATAACACAAAGCTATTCTTTCCATTCGATCTATCCTAGAGTTCGTACTAGAATAACACCTTAAGACACACATCAACCAAAACCCTAATGTCACCTAGATACTCCAATGTCACGACTAGTATCCGTGGGTATGATTATACGATATGCATCACACAATCTCAGATTCATCTATTCAAACCAACACAAAGTACTTAAAAGAGTGCCCCAAAGTTTCTACCGGAGAGTCAAGATGAAAACGTGTGCCAACCCCTATGCATAAGTTCACAAGGTCACTGAACCTGCAAGTTGATCACCAAAACATACATCAAGTAGCTCACATGAATATCCCATTGTCACCACAGATAAGCACATGCAAGACATACATCAAGTGTTCTCGAATCCTTAAAGACTCAATCCGATAAGATAACTTCAAAGGGAAAACTCAATCCATTACAAGAGAGTAGAGGGGGAGAAACATCATAAGATCCAACTATAATAGCAAAGCTCGCGATACATCAAGATCGTGCCGAATCAAGAACACGAGAGAGAGAGAGAGAGAGAGAAAGAGTGAGAGAGAGAGAGAGAGATCAAACACATAGCTATTGGTACATACCCTCAGCCCCGAGGGTGAACTACTCCCTCCTGGTCATGGAGAGCGCCAGGATGATGAAGATGGCCACCGGTGATGAGTCCCCCCCCCCTCCGGCAGGGTGCCGGAACAGGGTCCCAATTGGTTTTTGGTGGCTACAGAGGCTTGCGGCGGCGGAACTCTCGATCTAGGTTAGTTTCTGGAGGTTTGAGTATTTATAGGAATTTTTGGTGTCGGTCTCACGTCAGGGGGGTCTCCGAGTCGTCCACGAGGCAGGGGGCGCGCCCAGGGGTGTAGGGCGCACCCTCCACCCTCGTGGACGGCTCGGGACTCTTCTGGCCCAACTATTTTACTCTGTGGCCTTCTTTTGGTCCATAAAAATCAACAAAAATTGGCACGTCAATTGGACTCCGTTTGTTATTCCTTTTCTGTAAAACTCAAAAACAAGGAAAAAACAGAAACTGGCACTTGGCTCTAGGTTAATAGGTTAGTCCCAAAAATCATATAAAATTGCATATAAATGCATATAAAACATCCTTTATGGATAATATAATAGCATGGAACAATCAAAAATTATAAATACGTTGGATACGTATCAATAAACTGTGTGCGATCTACTTGATTTATCGTCTTGAATTGAATTACGTAATGGGGTCACAGCTGCAAAGGATGGTGTTTGAATTGCTAGAACTTTTATCTGCAGTGAACGTGCAACTATAGGTGTGTCGTCAAAAAAATTGGAATTATTCAGGGTTCGTTTGGATGTTTTTATACATTACCTTGGTTTTGTAGGCATTTCAGGTGCATAATTCAAATTTGAACTACATGCACATGCTCCAGTGCATATAAACTACTTGAAAAATCAAATTTGTGTCCTTGGTTGCATGCTTAGGTCCCATGCAAGAAATGGGAATGAATTTCAAAAACCCTGCAACCGTCACTCGGCCGCAAACATTGAGATACCTAGTTTTTAAATTGTAGTAAATCCAAAACTCGTCTGAAATTCATGAAACTTGGCATGCTATCATGAAGCGGCATCAACATGCCGTGGTAAAACTTTCGTCCCATTTGGGGCAGGTTTGGGTATAAACTTCTCACAAACCAGAGCTTCTCACAACAAGCGTGATGGTTTCGGTAGGGAACGAAACGATATCCTTTGCCTCTTATTGCTTTCAAAAAAAATTTAGTGTCAACATAGAACAACAGGAGTGTTGTGTTTAATTTTTGAATTTTTGGGGGTTCGTTTGGACATTTTTATACATTAACTGGATTTTCCAGGCATTTTATGTGCATAACTCAAATTTGAACTACATGCACATGCTCCAGTGCATATAAACGGGCTGAAAAAATCAAATCTATGTCCTTGGTTGCATGCTTAGGTCCCATGCAAGAAATGGGAATGAATTTCAAACACCCTGCCACTGTCACTCGGCCGCAAACATTGAGATACCTGGTTTTTAAATTCTAGTAAATCCAAAACTCGTCTAAAATTCATGAAACTTGGCATGCTATCATGGAGTGGCATCAACATGCCGTGTTAAAAAATTTGTCCCATTTGGGGCAGGTTTGGGTATAAGCCTCTCACAAACCAGAGCTTCTCACAACAAGCGTGATGGTTTCGGTAGGGAACGTGCCACCTTTGGGGACGTAATGATATCCGTTGCCTCTTATAGCTTTCAAAATGTTTCTAGTGTCAACATAGAACAACAGGAGTGTTGTGTTTAATTTTGGAATTTTTCGAGGTTCGTTTGGACATTTTTATACATTAACTGGGTTTTCCAGGCATTTTATGTGCATAATTCAAATTTGAACTAAATGCACATGCTCCAGTGCATATAAACTAGTTGAAAAATCAAATCTGTGTCCTTGGTTGCATGCTTAGGTCCCATGCAAGAAATGGAATGAATTTCAAACACCCTGCCACTGTCACTCGGCCGCAAACATTGAGATACCTGGTTTTTAAATTCTAGTAAATCCAAAACTCGTCTGAAATTCATGAAACTTGGCATGCTATCATGGAGCGGCATCAACATGCCGTGGTAAAAATTTTGTCCCATTTGGGGCAGGTTTGGGTATAAGCTTCTCACAAACCAGAGCTTCTCACGACAAGCGTGATGGTTTCGGTAGGGAACGTGCCACCTTTGGGGACGAAACGATATCTGTTGCCTCTTATTGCTTTAAAAAATTCTAGTGTCAACATAGAACAATAGGAGTGTTGTGTTTAATTTTGGAATTTTTCGGGGTTCATTTGGACATTTTTATACATTAACTGGGTTTTCTAGGCATTTTATGTGCATAATTCAAATTTGCACTACATGCACATGCTCCAGTGCATATAAATTGGTTGAAAAAACAAATTTGTGTCCTTCGGTGCATGCTTAGGTCCCATGCAAGAAATGAGAATGAATTTCAAACACCATGCCACCGTCACTCGGCCGCAAACATTGAGATAACTGGTTTTTAAATTCTAGTAAATCCAAAGCTCGTCTGAAATTCATGAAATGTGGCATGCTATCATGGAGCAGCATCAACATGCCGTGGTAAGAATTTGGTCCCATTTGGGGCATGTTTGGGTATAAGCTTCTCACAAAAAGTGTGATGGTTTCGGTAGGGAACGTGCCACCTTTGGGGACGAAACGATATCCGTTGCCTTTTATTGCTTTCAAAAAATTTCTAGTGTCAACATAGAACAACAAGAGTGTTGTGTTTAATTTTGGAATTTTTCGCGGTTCGTTTGGACATTTTTATACATTAACTTGGTTTTGTAGGCATTTCAGGTGCATAATTAAATTTTGAACTACATGCACATGCTCCAGTGCATATAAACTAGTTGAAAAATCAAATCTGTGTCCTTGGTTGCATGCTTAGGTCCCATGCAAGAAATGGTATGAATTTCAAAAACCCTGCCACCGTCACTCGGCTGCAAACATTGAGATACCTGGTTTTTAAATTCTAGTAAATCCAAAACTTGTCTGGAATTCAGGAAACTTGGCATGCTATCATGGAGCGGCATCAACATGCTGCGGTAAAATTTTTGTTCCATTTGGGGTAGGTTTGGGTATAAGCTTCTCACAACAGGCATGATGGTTTCGGTAGCGTACGTGTCACCTATGGGGACGAAGCTATATCCGTTGCCTCTTATTGCTTTCAAAAATTTTGTAGTGCCAACATAACACAACAATACATTAACTGGGTTTTCTAGGCATTTTATGTGCATAATTCAAATTTGAACTACATGCACATGCTCCAATGCATATAAATTGGTTGAAAAATCAAATCTGTGTCCTTCGGTGCATGCTTAGGTCCCATGCAAGAAATGGGAATGAATTTCAAACACCAGGGCACTGTTGATTGCCGGCAAAACGTTGAGATACTTTGTTTTTAAATTCTAGTAAATCCAAAACTCGTCTGAAATTCATGAAACTTGGCATGCTATAATGGAATGGCATCCGACATGCTGTGGTATTTTTCATGTCCATTTTGAGAGAAGGCGCACTCGAATAACAGCCAACAAACATTTTGAAACAAAGAGTTGCCACTGTAACATCTCAAATGTTTTGTATAATTTAAATTGTGTGTGTTCAGTTAACCATTCATGTGGCGCCACGCCTCACTCTTTTAATGGCTAGGAGGTGTCGTGCGGACAGGTGCTTGACTGCTTGACTAAGCGGGAGGTGTGCGAGCTGTGCTCCAATGTGGAGGCTCACCGGGAAGTGTGCGAGCTGTACGCCGCGCAGGCTCACCGGGAAGCGAGCCCTTTGACTTCTATGGCCGCCCACCTTGCTCGCATCCTCTACATTAATGGCGCCCAAGCCGCAGTTTAATATGGTTTTTAAATATAAAACACTAATCACAAACGTTTTAGTTAGAACACCCGTATGCAAAACCAACAACTTCCCCAGGAAGCCAAGGGAAAATGTGCCTAGCAGGATTTGTGCAGCCCTTGATCGCAAACGTTTTAGTTAGAACACCTGTATGCAAACCGACAGCTTTCCCAGGAAGCCAAGAGAAAATGTGCCGAGCAGAATTTCTGCACCTCTTGATCGCAAACGTTTTAGATAAAACACCCGTATGCAAAGTGAGAACTATGGTCTTCCCCCTTAAATTGAGGGAAAATTCGCAGCACAGAATTTGTGCATCCCTTCAACGCAAACGGTTGTTTTGGATGAGCCGTGTGCAACCACGTACAAACAATTTGGTAAGATTTGCATCTGTCATATTGGGTATGTTGCCATTTGTCAAACTGGAAAGATTGACATTTGTTGATCTAGTAACATTGCCATTTATCAATCCTTGTAACATTACGATTTTTCAAAATATGCAACTAGAAATCACTAGCACTATCTAATTTTTACAAATAAAATTGAGTAATTAAGTATAGATTTCATTCATAGATTAAGCAGTCGTTCTTAATTTATACAAACAGTTCAACTCAACAGCTGAACCGACCAAACTTTTCCCCAATTATATATACTAGCTAATTTTAAGTACGTTGTACAGTTCCACCACACATCTATAGTCAGATGAACTGAACAAAATAGCCCCTAAATACTACTACTACAGAGGGGCTTTGTGCTACTTCCGATGGCCTCTGCTCTGCCGAGCGCGCTCAGTAAGAGGAAGAGGAGGAGGACGCCGACGAGCTGGACAAATGCAATACGGTGCGTGCCGCTGCATGTTCAGCGACGCTCGCCAGCTCAAACGCCCACTGCCGCTCCAGACGATCCCTCTCGAAGCGGCAGGACTGCTCATAGATCTTTGGATTCCTCGCCTCTGCATTGGCGTGTGCTGCGCCATGGCTGCGGTAAGGCTCTTTGCGTGCTCGACGAGGCGCTCCTCCTCCTCCAGCAGGAACTCGATGTAGAGCGCAAGGTCGCTAACGCACGTGTGGGCCTCCACCTCCGCCTCCCTCCTTCGGGTGGCGGTGGCGGAGTGGGTGATGATCCCAGCGGTCGATGGTGGGCTGGTGGCCACGGCGGCTGACGATGGGGTGGCGGCCGCGATGGCCACCTCCCGCCTTCGGGTCGTGGTGGCGGAGCGGGTGATGGCCGGCAGTGGAGTGGCGGCCATGATGGCCACCTCCTGCCTACGGGTCGCGGCGGCGGAGCGGGCGATGACCCTGGCTTTCGATGGTGGTGTGGCGGCAACGGCGGCCGGCAACAACTGCCGACGGGTGTTCCACACACTCCCAATAGGGACGCCACGCGCACTACACTACGCCGAGGACTGAGCCGCCGCCGTGGTGTAGCCTCCCAGTTGGAGCTTTCCTCTGATGACGGCGGAGTGGCTGAGCGACGACGACGGACTGGTGCCATTGGCGATTGTGGGAGAAGCAGACGAGATAAGCTATAGGGAGGGAGGGGAAAATGCGACACAGGACTCACCGGCCATGAGGGTTTATATAGCAGGCCGGTAAGCATTGGGATTTTGGGAGATTTCACCGAGTCGGGCGGGAAGCTTGCGCGGGGACCTCCGAGGTTGCGCGGGAACGGGCTCACCGACGATTCATTGGCGCCACTTCGAGCCACCGTTTGGCCAAAAGAACGCCCCCGTGCGCTGCGCAAGCTTGCGCTGTAAGCCGTCTGCGGCAGCGAGGTGACAATACGTGCGAGAGGAGGACGAAATGACACGTACACATACGGTTAATACAAAAAGAATGTTTGTGATTTAATTATCTACTACACCCCCGTCCTGGTTTATAAGTAGGATTTAACTAATAATATACGAATGCATGTCGCCAAAGATTATATCGTTGGATTCGTATTTGAACATAGTTTTCAGTTATACAATTTTTGTAACATGCATTAACACTTTTTTGGTTAACTTTAAGGTTATATACCAGCAAGCGTTTGCCCGCAACACACACGGCTTATTCCATCATAAACAGATCGGATGAATCAACTGTATGTCACGTATCGCACACGCAACTCTAATCTGATTCATGCTTGATGTCTCCGACATCACTCGCACAGTTCGTCTTATTTGCCACGTATCACTGTGCCGGCCTCTGCTCGCGTCCCTCGACAAGCTCTGCTCACTGTTAGGCGCCGCGGCACACTCTGCTCGTCGTTAGGCGCCGCGGCGTGCTCTGCTCGCGTCCGTCGGCGTGCTCGGCTTGTGGACAGCTTTTCCTTGCGTGTTCAACTGCTATATGCATATATATATATATATATATATATATGGTTTCTCACCATTGAGGCGACCGCGGAGCGCTCTGCTCACGTCCCTCCGCGCGCGCTCTGTCAGCGGTTGGGCGTGCGCACGATCATGCCGGGGGCCCCATATGCATGCGGTTGCGCCGCACGCGTTGCCACGCGATGTAGTTACGTGCGGCACGATGGAGTTACGCGCTGCAAATTAGAACGGCCATCAGGGCTTGCCGATATTCCTGGCCGTCTGTCTTCCCCTTTAATTCCCGCGGCCATTATAACCTTAGTCTCTTCAACCTTTCGATCACGCCCCACAACACAACAAGCACACCCACGACGACACATAGAGAGGGGATGTCTAGCGGCGCTCCAATGGAGTTCGGCGAGCATAGAGTGGAGATCCACGCGAGGGAGATGGATCTCTCGGTGGTGTACACCATCGACCCGGCCGTGGTGGACGACTACATCAACAGCGTTGAGCAGTTGCTTGCTCGAGACAAGTACAAGGTGGTCGGCATAGACCTCCAGTACACTGCCAGTCGTCCCGGCATAATCAGAAGGTTACTGTCACCCAGTTGTGCGTGCGCCATCATGTCCTCATCTACCACTACTGCATGGTCACAGAGCCTTATGACCGTTTCAACAGGTTTGTCAACAGCACCGACTACAAGTTCACCACGGTGGAAACCACCAACAATGTAAAAGCGCTCAGTGTTACGGGCTTGGCCTGCAAGAACCTTGTCAAAATCCATGACCATTACAGGGTCTGGGGCAGCACGAAGAAGGACTCCCTGGTCGAACTCGCCTCGGCCACCATCCACCCCTACTACAAAAAGATGCAGCGGGATGCCCAGAGAACAAGTCCCGTATCCTGGCACAGGGCTGGATGCGGCAACTGGATGAACCTCACCTTAGGTTCGCCGCCAAGAGCGTGTACACATGCTACAAGATGCACAGGCGGATCGTTGACATGAGGAAGTGCCTCGTTACCCAAATCGACGAGCCCGGATCGAGCCACAAGGAGAGCAAGCGTCACAAGAAGTAGATGATGATCAGATGATCGTTTATTCTAGTTAATCATGCATGTAATATATAGTTTACTTTATTGGTGTGCGGAAATGTCATGTGTGTAGTAGCCACCTATGTAATTATGCATGTAATAGTTTACTTTGGTGTGTGCAAATGCCATGGTTGTAGTAGCCACCTATGTAAGTGGATGTTTAATTTGGTTATGCAACCATGTCCTTACAAGTGTGTGTGTGTGTGTGTGTATGTTGTTGTTATGTATGCAATCCCATCGCACAACACACACGTCTTATTAGCAGCAACCGTCTGTGTTATTATCGGTCTTCGCACACATTTCTGATTACAGACCTGTTTGCCGCGTATCACGCACATCTTGTTATATTGAACCGTTTCTGTTCTCTTGTCTCAACACAAATAGTTCATCCGAGTGAACCGCATGCTGTATATCGCACACACCTTGATCTGGCTGACCGTTTCTTTTGTGTTGCCTAATCACAAACAGTTCATCCGAGTGAACCGTATGTTGTATGTCGCACACACCTCCATCTGGCTGCCCATTTCTTTTGTTCCTCCTCATCACAAACAGTTAATTGAACTGAACTGTATGCCCTGCAACGCACACGCAACTAAAATCTGAACCGTGTTTGATGCATCCTCCATCGCAAATGTTTTGCACCTTTTTTGACAGGGTTTTTTTCACCACCGTTTGCGATTATTGCATCGCACACAGTTTCATGGAAGGGTCCCTGATCGTAGTGTCGCGTTAGCAGCATCCTGCAGTAGTGCATGCACACACTTAGCATAATATCGGGACGGGAGGCACATAGATATAGCAATGAACCAATCATAGAACGGTACACCTTTTGGTCAACCGAATTGCCATCCTTAGCCAAGTCAAGATGCCCACTAGTAGCCATGGGTGTTTTCATACCTTTCCTTTCTTGCATGTTAAACTTCTTGAAAAGATCCTTGGTATACTTTATTTGTGAGACAAAGATACCTTCCTTAGTTTGCTTGATTTGCAATCCAAGGAAAAATTTGAGTTCACTCATCATAGACAGCTCAAACTTCTCCAACATTAGCCTTCCAAACTTTTCACTAAAATGGGGGTTAGTAGAACCAAATATGATATCATCCACATATATTTGGCACACAAATAATTCAACATTAACCCTTTTAGCAAAAAGTGTAGAGTCAATTTTCCGAAATTCAAAGCCTTTTTCAATAAGAAACTTGGTCAAGCATTTATACCAAGCTCTAGGGGTTTGTTTAAGACCATAAAGAGCTTTATGAAGTTTGTAGACATGATTAGGTTTCTTGGGATTAACAATTTCGGGAGGTTGTTTAACATAAACTTCCTCCTCAATTTCTCCATTTAGAAAATCACTTTTAATGTCCATTTGATATAAAGTGATGTCATGGTGATTGGCATAAGCAAGTAAGATGCGGATGGACTCGAGTCTAGCAATGCGGGCATATGTGTCACCATAGTCCATACCTTCGACTAGCCTTGAGTGACGAGACGAGCTTTGTTGCGTACAACTTGTCCATCTTCATCTTGCTTATTCCGAAACACCAATTTGGTTCCAATGATATTGTGACCGTCATTGGGCATTTCAACCAATGTCCACACTTGATTCCTCTGAAAGTTGTGTAGCTCTTCGTGCATAGCATTTATCCAATCCGGATCCTCAAGGGCTTCTTCTACCTTCATAGGTTCAACACTAGAAATGAATGAGTAGTGTTCACAAAAGTTATCCAAACGAGTTTTAGAGCGAGTGATTCTCCCAGTTTCAATGTCATCGAAGATTTGTTCGACGGGATGATCTCTTGAGACTCTTGCTCTAACTCGTGAGAGCATTTGCTTGGGTTGGGGTGGAACATCCACATCTTCTTCTTCTTCATTGTTGGTGGCGTTGTCATTCTCTTGTGGAGGTGGAGAAGGAGGTCGAGGTGGTTCATCTTGTTTTAATTCATCATTTCCTCTGTCTTGACGTGTTCCACTTGTGGATGCCTCCAAGACAACTTGTGGTTCACCTTGATGTGAAGTTGAGGCTTCCACTTGAATGGATGAAGTACTCTCCTTCACCTCCATTAGGCAAATCTTGCCAATGGACAAATCTTGAATTGCTTCTGATGGATCTTTGTCTCCTACATCAATTGGCAATTGCTCTACTTGCGAGCTGTTAGATTCATCAAACTTCACATCTACCCTCTCTTCAACCTTTCGGGTGAAATTGTTGTAAACATGGTAAGTATGAGAGTTTGAGCCGTAACCAAGTAGGAAGCCTTCATGAGATTTAGGAGCAAATTTTGAGCGACGATGCTTGTCAAGAATGTAGCATTTTGAGCCAAATACTCGAAAGTATCCAACTTGGGGTTTGTTACCAGTGAGTAGCTCGTATGCCATTTTACCGAGAAGCTTGTGAAGATATAGTCCATTCGTAGCATGACAAGCTCTCAACTGCTTTCGCCCAAAAGTGTCTTGGCATCTTGTATTCATCAAGCATCATTCTCGCCATCTCAATAAGTGTACGGTTCTTCCTCTCAACAACTCCATTTTGTTGAGGCGTGTACGTAGCTGAGAACTCATATGAAATCCCCTCTTCGTCAACAAAGGTATCACCACGTGGGAATAAGTATGGGCACTCAGTGTCGTACGATTCTTCTGAACGCTCTCAGATGTCAGCAGTTTAGCGGCGCACGCCCAATTGGACGGTAACCACCTGCGCTTGTATTAGGGGGTGGGTCTACTCTAGGACGCATTCGCAACGTGCAAGATTGCAAAGGACGATTGGCCCATGACCCCTTTGCATTTAGGATGTAGACCGGCGTGCTGGCCTCTCTGTTGAGCCTAGGTAGGACTACGGTGTGTCGATCAGCCGAGGCCGGGCATGACCCAGAAAAGTGTGTTCGGCCGGAATTAATCGAGCGTGTTGGGTAAGTTGGTGCACCCCTACAGGGAAGTATATCTATTTGAATAGCCGTGTCCATGGTAACGGACGCTCGGAGTTGTATCCCGGTCTATTACAGCTAGAACTAGATACTGGAGACACTAAATGGATATGATGGCTCCGGGATTGCTTTCTCGCAGGGAGTCGAGGAAGGATCTCCGGGCGTTACTACAACATACTTATTACTTATGTTATGCTAATGTGCACTCTTCTAATGCTGCAAGACGCTGCAAGATGCTAGTCTTCGATAGGCTAGGCCTTCCCTCTATTCTGGCCTTTGAAACCGATGCATACTTAGCATAGATCTAATGTAAGTCTTGCGAGTACTTTGGATGAGTACTCACGGTTGCTTTGCTACCTCGTTTCCCCTCTACCCGATTGCTGCGATCAGATGATGGAGCCCAGGAGCTAGTTGATCCCGCTGACGACTACTACTACCCCGTCGGAGCCTACTACTACGTGGAGACCGTCGATGACAAGGAGTAGTCAGGTGGCTCCCAAGCAGGAGGTCTGCGCCTGTTCGATCCAGTTATCCTTGTTATGCTAGCCTTCTTAAGGCAGACTTGTTTATTTTATGTTTGTACTCAGATATTGTTGCTTCCGCTGACTCTTGTGTATTCGAGCTTATGTATTCGAGCCCTCGAGGCCCCTGGCTTGTAATATAAAGCTTTTAATATTTTTAATTTGTGTCTAGAATTGTGTTGTGATATCTTCCCGTGAGTCTCTGATCTTGATCGTGCGCATTTGCGTGTATGGTTAGTGCACGGTTAAGTCGGGGCGTCACAAAAAGGCCCTCAGCCCGTGCTATCAGGGGCTATCGACTTATAAAAAGGAATATTTGGCTATAATCATCGAAGTGGATTAGTGGCATCCATACCTCCAACACGCTAAGTTCATGATACACCACCGACCAACACAGCCTAACGCACTTGACAGAGCAACGCCTTAGCACACCCTGGCAACAACGGGCGTTTACCAAACTACTTGGCCTCCGGTACACCATCTGCTACAAGAAAGGCGTCGAGAACATGATGACAGATGCCTTGTCACGAGCCAACTCGTCCGAGAAGATGTACACGGTCAGTTCCTGTCAGCCGGCGTGGTTGGAGGATGTGCTCACTAGCTACAACAACAACCCCCATGCACAACACCTCCTGGAGCAACTGGCCATCCGCGACAATCCCAAGGGAAGATTCAAGCTACAGAACGGCCTCCTACGTTTCCGTGACCGCATCTGGCTAGCAGATCCACCGCGATGCAGCAACACATCATCTCTGTCCTTCCATAACAACCCGATGGGTGACCATTTTGGCTTCCCGGTGACATACTGATGCATTCGTTGGCTTTTCGCCTGGCCCAAGATGAAGTCTCATGTACAGCAATACGTGAGTTGTTGCCAATTATATCAGCAAGCCAAGCCCGACTGCACCGCTTCCGCCGGCCTGTTGTTTCCTTTTGTCGATTCCTCAGGAATCCTGGGACTCATCGCCATGGATTTTGTGGAAGGTCTCCCTCAGTCCGGTCATTACAACTACCTCGTGGTTGTGGTTGACAAAAGGATTTGGTCGCACATTTTCTGCCCCTAGCACATCCTTACACTGCCTCCAAAGTTGCAATTCTCTACATGCAGCAATTGTACAAGCTCCATGGGTTCCCCGAGGCTATTGTATCTGACCGTGACCCTGTGTTCATGAGCCATTTCTAGCAAGAGCTGTTTAAGTATGCAGACACAGAACTCTGTATGAGCACGGCGCACCAACCTGATACTGATGGGCAAACGGAGCGGGTGAACCAGTGAATCGAAACATACATCTGTTGCTTCGTCCAAGCATGCCCAAGACGCTGGAGTTTCTGGGTGCCCTTGGCCCATTTCTGGTACAACTCTCACACCACTCCGCCATTGGTATGACACCCTTCAAGGCCATGTTCGGGCGCGAACCAAGACACTGGGGGATCACTTCGACCACGTCGTCCTCGGTACCGGGACTTCATGCTTTCCTTGAGGAGCGAGCCTTCATGCAGAATCTGATTCAGCAACAACTACACCACGCACGCCAAATCATGAAAGGCCAAGCCAACAAGAAGTGCTCCTTCAGGTAATTCCAAGTCAACAATGAAGTATTTCTCGAGCTACAACCATATGTGCAATCGTCAGTTGCCCCCAACGCCAACCACAAGCTCAGCTACAAGTTCTATGGTCTGTTTCCCATCATCGCAAGGTCAATGATGTTTCTTACGAGCTCAAGCTGCCGCCAAGCGACGGTCCACCCAGTCTTCCATGTCTACTAGCTCTGGCACGCTCTATAGCTAGTCACAAGCATCTCTGACATGCTGCCCTCCAGCTCAGACGACCTAGCTGTCCCGATCAAGGTGCTTCAATCCAGGTGGTGCAAGAAGAACGAAGCAGTACTGGAACAACTGCAAGTTTAGTGGGCGCCCAACGCGGCGATCGGCACCACCTGGGAGGACAAGTTGGTGCTCCAGGCAAGGTTCCCGCACGCGGAGGCTTGGGGGCACACCTCTTCCCAAGGTGGAGGGGATGTTAGAGACCCTGACACCTCTACCCCACCTGCCAGCAAGCCCACAGCGCGGCCTAGCCGCACCCGACACAACAACCCGTGCTTCTGTGGCCCGGGGTGGGTCAACCAGCCCAACCCAGCCGTGCGAGTACTTAAGCTGGTGACGCGAGCTGGCTAGGACATCGAGTGGATCACCAAACGAACGACGGCGGAAGTGACCAGTTTACCTTTCCCTTTCTGCCTTCGCAAGAATGTCGCTGATTTGCATGTAATCCCTCTATAATCGCTAGTAGTTCGAGTGGAATAGATCAATTGAGTGAGTGCCTAACATCAGAGCTGGTTATAACTCCATATGTTGATATCTGTAACCTATTGATATCAAGTGAAGTATTAACTCGGGCGTTTAAAAGAGTGGGGCATGCATATGCAGCAAAACTTGCTTTTCGCAAATGCGTAGAGATAGTACAAGAACCTCTCTTTTGTATTGGGTCATGAATTTAAAATCTATTATACCACCTTCGCGGGTTGTTTGTGTGCACATTCAAAGTATTCATTGGCTTGTCCCCGGCTACTAATTCAGTTAGGCATGGAAGACTAGAGATTTGAAGAGAAGTTTTCGACGACGTCCCCAGTCAGTTTGCCTGCAGGGTTAACGAAAATGACATAGGTTCAAGTTATCTTGGAAGTTGATTTCCGCTGCTTGTGTTTCTTTAAAGGGAAGCGCTAGGCATCAGACTACTGCAAATTTGCACCTATCAGACTAGTCCATAGCCATTGGATAGGAGAGTGTTGGAGCGTTGGATTAGAATGCCCTCTTACGTGCAGTTTCCACATGATTAGGAGATAAGTCTTTGATTGATTTTATCACTTTCCTTATTAATTGCTTCCAAAAAATCTGCTCTGATTAAATGCTCCCAAAAATCCGTCCTACTAATTAACTCCCCCAAGATCTGTTTTATGTTCACATATATAGACTCTAGTTTGTTTGTTATTTCTTACAACTGGGTGTTTGAAGCAAAACATTGGAGCATACGCTATTCAAAATTTAAGTTCTTCAAGCACAGTACACCGATGTTAGAAGCATAACTGATTAATGTACAATGAGAAGTGTATCCAGCCATCTATGAAGCGTGATGCAGCACCGTTGTAGGAAGCATGATTAGAGTGTAAGAAAAACTTTGTGCCTTATCTTCTCATACTCGCTGTTTCCGTCGAGTGTGCTCCGATTCCGTAGGTTCTTCTTGTGCGTGATACTATTTGGGCGTGGAAGCACTTGTGTGGTGGTGAGCTAGGTAGGAAGCACATATTGTGATAGGTGGAAACATGGTTTACTAAAATTGGAAGCATAGTATAGCATACATTGAACTGTGTACATAAAGTACTTGTGTGGTAGTAAGGACTAGGAATTGAACCATTCTTCTGTTTCATGCTTCCACGTTAATCGGAGATTCTTTCGATTTGGCGAGATCTTATGTATAGTGCAAACAGTCTATTCTTTTTTGTTTGTGG
Source organism: Triticum aestivum (assembly GCF_018294505.1). Classification (NCBI taxonomy): domain Eukaryota; kingdom Viridiplantae; phylum Streptophyta; class Magnoliopsida; order Poales; family Poaceae; genus Triticum; species Triticum aestivum. The sequence continues at coordinate 181,204,427 of NC_057811.1, read as the reverse complement.
CACGATGAAGATGTATTTTAGAGGACAGTAAATTGTTTCCAATGTTCCATTAAATTGCTTCCGAGGAAACAAATATTTGTTCTCAAGCAGACTAATTTACCATTGAGACTACATTGGTTTAAAACCAAAAATACTATTGCTTCCAAAGAAACGACAATATGCATCCAAAGAAATAACAATTCCAGACACCACCATGTCGATGGCCGACATGCTCCTTTTCAGTGTTGGCCATGCTTCCCATTGATGCTAGTCATGCTTCCTTGTGATGATAGTCGTGCTTCTTTCCAATGGTGAGTGTGTTTCCTTCCATCGTCACATGGTGAACGGCATCAACCAGGAGTGACATGAACGGAGAAAGACTGCAACATCAATGCACCATTAGCTAATGTCCTCGTTGAAATCAAAGTAGTTCAATTGAGAATGCGAGGCGTGGTTTCATGTGGCCAGTCGCACGAGCTCCCGTTGCTTGATGATCCTCCCTGATGCATGTTGAGCGTCCATGTTAGGATGGTGTCACGTCCAACTACAGTGGGGACGACATCCCGATGTGGTGTATCATGGAGTATATCATGTGGTGGTTGGCACCACCACACCATCTACTGTGGTGATGCAAGTGCGAGGACCTTGTCCCTCGCACCATCGCCATATGGACAGATGTGCTGCTTCTTACAAACTTACTCTTTGCTTCCTGTAATCCAAGTCCATGATCATGCGACCGAGCTAGGAAAATTTGATGAACAAATGAAAGGTAAATGGATAAGAACTCTACATACTAAAATGCTTCAACAATGGAAATATCCCTACGGCAAAAAGAACAATACCTAGGTCAGAACCTAGGTTAGATTAGGAATATAGGATGGTGCGGAGAGCGATTTGTAGATGGGAAGCATGAAAATTTGAGTATAGAAAACAACGCTATCTCAACATTAATAATCTCAATCGGAAGCATACAAATCTGGACATGTAATTAGCACCAAAATTAGTTGATAATTCAGCGAGTTTGTGTATACCAAATTGAGATGAAAAATAATGAATCAACTAGGGGAGATGAGACGAGGTGAAGACCGATTTGGTACATATTAGCGACGTCCGTCATCATTGGAACAAGGGACATCTATGGCTGCCACCTTCAACATCAAGCCGCAGTTGGTGTCGTTGTTGAGGGCCTGAGTAGACGAAGTGGGAGCAAATTACACTCAGATCAAAACTAACGCAAATCATAACAACTAATTAAAAATGGATGAAAGATGAGATGAATCTGACCATAGTTCGGCTGGGTGATGGTGACGGGGCAAGGTCTGGTGATGGACTGGAGCAGCGATGGGGTTTACCTGCTCGATGGTGAGATCAGGGGCGGGATGCCGCATCATTGGCGTGGATGAGTTGTAGTCGTCGCGGATTTTTTTTTGGGCGGAGTGATGGTGGCAGAGGTAGCCGTCGCGGCGAGCTCGTGGATGAGTTTGAGACGGGGCAGGTGGGGTGAGATTAACTCGGGAGGAATAAATTTTGTGATTAATTGACGGGCTGAAAATTTGCTTCTAAATATGGACCGCTGGAATAGGAAAGAATCAATGATGCACGAGCGGTCTGATGAAAGCTTTCTATCAGACTTCTGATAGGCAGCGTTTCCCTTCTTTCAAGACTAACTTCAAGGCTTTATTTATTTAGGCAAGACTTGACATTGTTCACCCGCAAAAATGGACTTGACTTTGTTGGTCTTATTTACGTAAAATGTTACGTAATGGATGTAAACTTTTGATTATTAGTTTGTTGTACGCGATGGACACTGATTATGAGATAAGTGTTGCATTTACAATTGATGTCCTTCGTCGGTGTCTAGCGCGAGCCAAAGAAAAATTGACTTGAGCATTTCTTTAAAATCACTAGTTGAGGAGTATTTGTTGCAAAGATCCCTCTAACCTCCCCAGGTTGTGATAAGTGGCGCGCTGCATGTGCGCCACTTGTCGCAACCTGAAAGTTTTCCCTTTTTTCGTAGATCCGTTTATTTAAAACGTTTTATCTCTTAAACCGAGCGTTCAAATCTCGAACCGCTTTCACCGTTGGATTCACCGCCTCGAGATCTTCAAAACTAGATCCCATATTGATAGGTTTTGACGAACTTTTTTTCCACAAAAAAACCGGACGAAAAAATCCGAAAGATAAAACCGAACCGGGAGCACGGGTTTTTTCCTTTTCCGAAAGAGGCACGCCCGTGCCTCTCGTGGAAGCAAAACCGTGACTCGTGAAAGGCAAAAAAAGAAGAGAAAACACATTCTTTTCGTTTTCGAGGAGGCACGGCCGTGACTCTCGCGAGAGCACAACCGTGCCTCTCGCGGAAGCAAAACCGTGACTCTCGCGAAAGAAAGAAAATTTCCGTTTTCGAGAGGCACGGCCGTGACTCTCTTGAAAGCACAACCGTGCCTCTCGCAGAAGCAAAATCGTGACTCGCGAAAGGAAAAAAAACAGAAAACGCATTTTTTTCGTCTCCGAAGAGGGCACGGCCGTGACTCTCGCTAAAGCACAACCGTGCCTCTCGCAGAAGCAAAACCGTGACTCTCGCGAAAGGAAAAAAAACGGAAAACACGTTTTTTTCATTCTGAGAGGCATGGCCGTGACTCTTGCGAAAGCAAAACCATGCCTCTCGCGGAAGCAAAACCATGACTCTGCCAAAAAACGCTTTTTTGCGCAAAAATGTTTTTATTTTCGAATTTTTTTATCGAAAAGCTAAGGAAGACCGGTGAAAACCAAAACGTCGAAAAAACCCGAAAAAAAACCGTTTAAAAAGTCGAAAACACATGAGGAAAAATAAAAAACAATATCCGGAGGAAGCGCCCAGAGCACGACACGTGATAAATGACTGAGAACGCACTAAATGGCGTTGATCGTTGCGAAGCTGGCCAAAGAGCGCTCGTTAACTAATTGCCCTCTTTCTTAGCTTTCCTCTCGATCTTTACGGGCTGTGACGGGCTCTTTTCCTAGTTAATCTTCTCACCCCCTGATTTTCGGTGGGGATGGGCCCCCCACCTTAATATCTATCCAATCAAAAGAGCCTAACTAGGACACTCCGTGAATCCGTGTGTAGCATTGCTCGGGGTCGTCACGACCCCGCGAGGCGAGCACGCGTGCGCTCGGTGCCCGACGCCGCGTGTAATCCGTAGTGGGGGAGGCCAGACTACGAACGTCGGCATGTGTGATCCGTCCCCACGACAGCTATTGCGTCGCACCATGGTTACCGGAGAAAAAGGGCAATCTTTTCCCTAATGGTGAGAGACGGCTACCAACCGCTCTCAAACGGCTCGACACTCATCGGCGGCGCCACGTAATGGTGGATGGACGGCCGAGGCCGTGTTGCCCCAACCCAAACCCACCACCAGTTCCTGCAGCTCCACGCACGCCACATTCTGTGGGCCAGCTCCACTCCTCCAGCACTCACATGACTACATGAGGGGGGCTATGTATAGCGCTGGCCCGTGTGCTCTCCCATTTGGACACTAGTGTTCGTCTGAGAGTCCTCCACCCCGGACATCTCTGTTCACCGCACACGATCAGCAGAGGCAGCGGCGAGGAAGATGACGACGACGACGACAAGGAGGAGGCCCTTCAAGGTACCTGAGATGGCTCTGAGGGTGTGCGTGATCCCCCTCGCCTTGGCCTCCCTGTGGGAGATGGCCACCAACAAGCAAGCCGATGACACCTACGGGGAGATCAGCTTCTCCAACCTCTCCGGCTTCAAGTCAGCCTGCATAACCTTGCCCCACCTTTTCTTCTGAATCCTGCTCCTGTTATGCGCAGTTTCCTTGTTTAATTTCCTAAGCCGTATATAACTTCGAATGTGCTCTAAACAAACAAGTGTGTCAAGTCGCACCCAGACCAGTTATCGCCAATGGATTAGGCTATTGATTACTTAGGCTAATTTTTGCTTTCTCCCAGGTATTTAGTTTTCATTAACGCTGTCACTGCCGCCTATTCCGTGGTCTCCATCCTGATGTCATCCTTCAAGTCCCTCGCTCGCTTCGATTGGCTCATTTTCCTCCTGGATCAGGTCCGATCATCACCATCTCCTTTCTCTTTTGCCCTTCTACATTCATCTTCACTCCGCCCGTAAAAACCACTAGTAGTACAGTGCTAAGTTGCTAACGAAAACTTGGCCTCGCGCGCGCAGGCGGCGGCGTACCTGCTGGTGACATCGTGCTCGGCGGCGGCGGAGCTGGTGTACCTGGCGAGGGAGGGCGACCGGGAGGTGTCGTGGGGCGAGGTGTGCTCCTACTTCGGTCGGTTCTGCGGCAGGGCCACCGTGTCCGTGGCGCTGCAGGCTGCCGCGCTGCTCTGCTTCGTCGCGCTCTCCCTCGTCTCCGCCTTCCGGGTCTTCCGCGAGTTCGACGCCCCTGGTGCTCATGTTGATTGCTCGGGGGACTCTGACTCCAAGCAGGCGCAAGAGCAAGAGGAAGGTAGATGATGATCCATGATGAGCAATCGCTGATATTTGGACCATCGTTTATATGTCAATGGTTGGCGATGGCGATGGCTATGGCGATGAGTCCTTAGTTTTCTTTACGAATGCTGATTTCGGGAGGAGAAATATTGTGAAATAAACTTTATTGTTGTTGGGAAAGATGAGATTGTATGCGACACACTGATCACGTGCAATTTGCACATATATATAGGTATAAGAGTGCACGATCTCGACTTGCCTCCTAAACTATACACTATATGGAAAAGAAAAATACATGACTCTAGCCTATACGTAAATACACGCTCAACACCCCTCCCCTCGGCAGTCGAAACGTCACCGGGCTGACACATAGACTAGACTGAAACACATCAAAGGTGGACTGTTGAGCTATAGGAACATGCAAAACTCGTATCCGGCCAAGCGCGACCTGTTCATGAACGAAGTGAATATCAAGTTCGACGCGCTTCGTCCGGCGATGATGAACAGGATTGGCGGAGAGGTAGATGACGCGCTTTGTCTGGCGATGATGAACAGGATTGGCGGAGAGGTAGATGGGAGAGATGTTGTCGCAGTAAACGACTGTGGCCTTATGGACATCGCAAATCAACTCCTGAAGGAGTTGGCGGAGCCAAGAGCACTCGGCAACAGCGTTGGCCACTGCCCGGTATTCTGCCTCACCACTCGAGCGGGAAACTATGAGATGTCGTTTAGACGACCACGAGATCAGTGAAGGTCCGAGATAGACGCAATAGCCTGATGTAGAGCGTCGAGTATCCGGACAGCCAGCCCATTCGGCTTCCGAGTAGGCCACGAGGTCGGTGGAGGAGGACGCCATCAGCGTGAGCCAAGACCCATGGTGTCGCGAATATAACGGAGAATCCGCTTCACCAGGATCCAATGGGAGTCACACGGAGCATGCATGTGAAGACACACCTGCTGCACGGCATACTGTAGGTCCGGGTGAGTGAGCGTCAAGTAGTGCAGGGCAACGACGATGGAGCGATAAAACGTTGCATCTGGTGAAGGCGAGACGTCAAGTGCAGAGAGCTTGGCCTTCGTGTCGACAGGCGTGACGGCAGGCTCGCAGTTAAGCATGCACGTGCGCTCGAGAAGCTCATGAGCATATCACTGCTGATGAAGAAAGAACGCGCCAGTGCGTTGTACCACCTCGATGCCAAGGAAGTAATGCAGAGGCCCTAGATTCTTGAGGGCGAACTCATCTCAGAGACGAGCGGTGAGCTGCTGAAGGAGCTTAGTGAAGGAAATATGCCCTAGAGGCAATAATAAAGTTGTTATTTATATTTTTTTCCTTATATCATGATAAATGTTTGTTATTCATGCTAGAATTGTATTAACCGGAAACTTAGTACATTTGTGAATACATAGACAAACAGAGTGTCCCTAGTATGCTTCTACTTGACTAGCTCATTAATCAAAGATGGCTAAGTTTCCTGACAATAGACATGTGTTGTCATTGATGAATGGGATCACATCATTAGAGAATGATGTGATGGACAAGACCCATCCATTAGCTTAGCATTATGATCATTTAGTTTTATTGCTATTGCATTCTTCATGACTTATACATATTTCTCTAACTATGAGATTATTCAACTCCCAAATACCGGAGGAACACCTTGTGTCCTATCAAACGTCACAGCGTAACTGGGTGATTATAAAGATGCTCTACATGTGTCTCCGGAGGTGTTTGTTGAGTTGGCATAGATCAAGATTAGGATTTGTCTCTCCGTGTATCGGAGAGGTATCTTTGGGCCCTCTCGGTAATGCACATCACTATAAGCCTTGCAAGCAATGTGACTAATGAGTTAGTTGCGGGATGATACATTACGGAACGAGTAAAGAGACTTGCCGGTAACGAGATTGAATTAGGTATGATGATACCGACGATCGAATCTCGGGCAAGTAACATACCAATGACAAAGGGAATGACGTATGTTGTTATGCGGTTTGACCGATAAAGATCTTCGTAGAATATGTAGGAACCAATATGAGCATCCAGGTTCCGCTAATGGTTATTGACCGGAGATGTGTCTCGGTCATGTCTACATAGTTCTCGAACCCGTAGGGTCCGCACGCTTAACTTTCTATGACGATTTGTATTATGAGTTATGTGTTTTGGTGACCGAAGTTTGTTCGGAGTCCCGGATGAAATCACGGACATGACGAGGAGTCTCGAAATGGTCGGAAGGTAAAGATTCATATATTGGAAGGTTATATTTGGACATCGGAATGGTTCCGAGTGATTCGGGTGTTTTATCGGAGTACCGAGGGGTTAACAGGAACCCCCCAGGGGAAATCATGGGCCTTATGGGCCATGGGAGAGAAGAGGGGACAGCCCACAAGGGGGAGGCACCCCCCTAGGGGAGTCCGAATAGGAAGGGGAGGGGGCGGGGGCCCCCTTTCCCTCTTCCTCTCCTCTCCTTCCCTCTTTCCCCCTCCGTTGGAAGGAAAAGGTGGGGGGCGAATCCTACTTGGACTAGGAGTCCAAGTAGAACTCCCCCCTTGGCGCGCTCCTCCTAGGCCGCCAACCTACTCCTCCCCCCCTTTATATACAGGGGCGGGGGGCACCCCATAGGCATACCAAGATTTCTCTTAGCCGTGTGCGGTGGCCCCCTCCACAGTTTACTCCTCCGGTCATAGTATCGTAGTGCTTAGGCGAAGCCCTGCGCGGATCACATCACCATTATCGTCACCACGCCATCATGCTGACGGAACTCTACTGGATCAAGAGTTCGAGGGACGTCATCGAGCTAAACGTGTGCTGAACACGGAGGTGCCGTACGTTCGGTACTTGGATCGGTTGGATCATGAAGACGTTCGACTACATCAACCGCGTTAATCTAACGCTTCCGCTTTGGGTCTACGAGGGAACGTGGACACACTCTCCCCCTCTCGTTGTTATGCATCTCCTAGATAGATCTTGTGTGATCGTAGGATTTTTTTTTGAAATTGCATGGTACGTTCCCCAACAGTGGCATCCGAGCCAGGTCTATGCGTAGATGATATGCACGAGTAGAACACAAAGAGTTGTGGGCAATAATAGTCATACTGCTTACCACCAACGTCTTACTTTGATTCGACGGTATTGTTGGATGAAGCGGCCCGGGCCGACATTACATGAACACGTTCATGAGACTGGTTCTACCAACGTGCTTCGCACACAGGTGGCTAGCGGGTGTCTGTTTCTCCAACTTTAATTGAATCGAGTTTGACTACGGCCGGTCCTTGTTGAAGGTTAAAATAGCACACTTGACAAAAAATCATTGTGGTTTTGATGCGTAGGTAAGAACGGTTCTTGCTAGAAGCCCGTAGCAGCCACATAAAACTTGCAACAACAAAGTAGAGGACATCTAACTTGTTTTTGAGGGCATGTTGTGATGTGATATGGTCAAGACGTGATGAGATATAAATTGTTGTATGAGATGATCATGTTTTGTAAGAGCTATCGGCAACTGGCAGGAGCCTTATGGTTGTCGCTTTATTGTATGAAATGCAATCGCCATGTAATTGCTTTACTTTATCACCAAGCGGTAGCGATAGTCGTAGAAGCAATAATTGGCGAGACGACAACGATGCTACGATGGAGATCAAGGTGTCAAGCCGGTGACGATGGAGATCATGACGGTGCTTTGGAGATGGAGATCAAAGGCACAAGATGATGATGGCCATATCATGTCACATATTTTGATTGCATGTGATGTTTATCTTTTATGCATCTTATTTTGCTTAGTACGGCGGTAGCATTATAAGATGACCCCTCACTAAATTTCAAGGTATAAGTGTTCTCCCTGAGTATGCACCGTTGCGATAGTTCGTCGTGCCAAGACACTACGTGATGATCGGGTGTGATAAGCTCTACGTTCACATACAATGGTGCAAGCCAGTTTTGCACATGCAGAATACTCGGGTTAAACTTGACGAGCCTAGCATATGCAGATATGGCCTCGGAACACTAAGACCGAAAGGTCGAACGTGGATCATATAGTAGATATGATCAACATAGTGATGTTCACCATTGAAAACTACTCCATCTCACGTGATGATCGGACATGATTTAGTTGATATGGATCACGTGCTCATTCAGATGACTAGAGGAATGTCAATCTAAGTGGGAGTTCTTTAGTAATATGATTAATTGAACTTTAATTTATCATGAACTTAGTACCTGATAGTTTTTGCATATCCATGTTGTTGTAGATCAATGGCCTGTGCCACCATTCCCTTGAATTTTAATGCGTTCCTAGAGAAAGCTAAGTTGAAAGATGATAGTAACAACTACACGGACCGGGTCCGTAACTTGAGGATTATCCTCATTGTTGCACAGAAGAATTACATCCTGGAAGCACCACTAGGTGCAAGACCCGCTGCAGGAGCAACTCTGGACGTTATGAACATCTGGCAGAGCAAAGCTGATGACTACTCGATAGTTCAGTGTACCATGCTTTACGGCTTAGAATCGGGACTTCAAAGACGTTTTGAACGCCATGGAGCATATGAGATGTTCCAGAAGTTGAAGTTAATATTTCGAGCAAATGCACGAGTTGAGAGATATGAAGTCTCCAACAAGTTCTATAGCTGCAAGATGGAGGAGAATAGTTCTGTCAGTGAACATATACTCAAAATGCCTGGGTATCATAACCACTTGACTCAGCTAGGAGTTAATCTTCCTGATGATAGTGTCATTGACAGAGTTCTTCAATCACTGCCACCAAGCTATAAAGTCTTCGTGATGAACTATAATATGCAAAGGATAGAAAAGACTATTCCCGAGCTCTTCGAGATGCTAAAGGCTGCGGAGGTAGAAATCAAGAAAGAGCATCAAGTGTTGATGGTTAACAAGACCACTAGTTTCAAGAAAAAGGGCAAAGGGAAGAATGGGAACTTCAAGAAGAATAGCAAGCAAGTTGCTGCTCAAGGGAAGAAGCCCAAGTCCGGACCTAAGCCTGAAACTGAGTGCTTCTACTGCAAAAGGACTGGTCACTGGAAGCGAAACTGCCCCAAGTATTTGGTGGATAAGAAGGATGGGAAAGTGAAAGGTATATTTGATATACATGTTATGGATGTGTACCTTACCAATGCTTGTAGTAGCGCCTGGGTATTTGATACTGGTTCTGTTGCTCATATTTGCAACTCGGAACAGCGGCTACGGATTAAATGAAGATTGGCTAAGGACGAGGTGATGATGCACGTCGGAAATGATTCCAAGGTTAATGTGATCACCGTCAGCACGCTACCTCTACATCTACCATCGGGATTAGTTTTAGAACTGAATAATTGTTATTTGGTGCTAGCGTTGAGCATGAACATTATATCTGGATCTTTTTTTATGCGAGACGGTTATTCATTTTAATCAGAGAATAATGGTTGTTCTATTTATATGAGTAGTATCTTTTGTGGTCATGCATCCTTGATGAGTGGTCTATTTTTGTTGAATCTCGATTGTAGTGATATACATATTCATAATATTGAAGCCAAAAGATGCAAAGTTAATAATGATAGTGCAACTTATTTGTTGCACTGCCGTTTAGGTCATATTGGTGTAAAGCGCATGAAGAAACTCCATGCTGACGGGCTTTTGGAATCACTTGATTATGAATCACTTGATGCTTGCGAACCATGCCTCATGGGCAAGATGACTAAGACTCCGTTCTCCGGAACAATAGAGCGAGCAACCGACTTATTGGAAATAATACATACTGATGTATGCGGTCCAATGGGTGTTGAGGCTCGCGGTGGGTATCGTTATTTTCTGACCTTCATTGATGATTTGAGCAGATATGGGTATATCTACTTAATGAAACATAAGTCTGAAACATTTGAAAAGTTTAAAGAATTTCAGATTGAAGTGGCAAATCATCGTAACAAAAAAATAAAGTTTCTACGATCTGACCGTGGAGATGAATATTTGAGTTATGAGTTTGGTCTTCATTTGAAACAATGTGGAATAGTTTCGCAACTGACGCCACCTGGAACACCACGGCGTAATGGTGTGTCCGAACATCGTAAGCGTACTTTATTATATATGGTGCGATCTATGATGTCTCTTACTGATTTACCGCTATCGTTTTGGGGTTATGCTTTAGAGACGACTGCATTCACGTTAAATAGGGCACCATCTAAATCCGTTGAGACAACACCATATGAACTGTGGTTTAGCAAGAAACCTAAGCTGTCATTTCTTAAAGTTTGGGGCTGCGATGCTTATGTGAAAAGCTTCAACCTGATAAGCTCGAACCCAAATCGGAGAAATGTGTCTTCATAGGATACCCAAAAGAGACTGTTGGGTACACCTTCTATCACAGATCCAAGGGCAAGATATTCGTTGCTAAGCATGGATCCTTTCTAGAGAAGGAGTTTCTCTCGAAAGAAGTGAGTGGGAGGAAAGTAGAGCTTGATGAGGTAACTGTACCTTCTCCCGAATTGGAAAGTAGTTCATCACAGAAATCAGTTCCAGTGATTCCTACACCAATCAGTGAGGAAGCTAATGATGATGATCATGAAACTTCAGATCAAGTTACTACTGAACCTCGTAGGTCAACCAGAGTACGGTCCGCACCAGAGTGGTACGGTAATCCTGTTTGGAGGTCATGTTACTTGACCATGACGAACCTATGAACAATGAGAAAGCGATGATGAGCCCAGATTCTGCGAAATGGCTTGAGGCCATGAAATCTGAGATGGGATCCATGTATGAGAACAAAGTGTGGACTTTGGTGGACTTTCCCGATGATCGGCAAGCCATAGAGAACAAATGGATCTTCAAGAAGAAGACTGATGCTGACGGTAATATTACTGTCTACAAAGCTCGACTTGTTGCGAAAGGTTTTCGACAAGTTCAAGGAGTTGACTACGATGAGACATTCTCACACGTAGCGATGCTTAAGTCTGTCCGAATCATGTTAGCAATTGCCGCATTTTATGATTATGAAATTTGGCAAATGGATGTCAAAACTGCATTCCTTAATGGATATCTTAAAGAAGAGTTGTATATGATGCAACCAGAAGGTTTTGTCGATCATAAAGGTGCTAACAAAGTGTGCAAGCTCTAGCGATCCATTTATGGACTGGTGCAAGCCTCTCGGAGTTGGAATATACGCTTTGATAGTGTGATCAAAGCATATGGTTTTATACAGACTTTTGGAGAAGCCTGCATTTACAAGAAAGTGAGTGGGAGCTCTATAGAATTTCTAATATTATATGTGGATGACATTTTATTGATTGGAAATAATACAGAATTTCTGGATAGCATAAAAGGATACTCGAATAATAATTTTTCAATGGAAGACCTCGGTAAAGCTGCTTATATATTGGGTATCAAGATCTATAGAGATAGATCAAGACGCTTCATTGGACTTTCACAAAGCACATACCTTGATAAAGTTTTGAAGAAGTTCAAAATGGATCAGTCAAAGAAAGGGTTCTGGCCTATGTTACAAGGTGTGAAGTTGAGTTGGACTCAATGCCCGACCACTGCAGAAGATAGAGAGAAAATGAAGGTCATTCCCTATGCCTCAGCCATAGGTTCTATCATGTATGCAATGCTGTGTACCAGACCTGATGTGTGCCTTGCTATAAGTTTAGCAGGGAGGTACCAAAGTAATCCAGGAGTGGATCACTGGACAGCGGTCAAGAACATCCTGAAATACCTAAAAAGGACTAAGGATATGTTTCTTGTTTATGGGGGTGACAAAGAGCTTGTCATAAATGGTTACATCGATGCAAGCTTTGACACTGATCTGGATGACTCTAAGTCACAAACCGGATACATATTTATATTGAATGGTGGAGCTGTAAGTTGGTGCAGTTCCAAGAAGAGCGTCGTGGCGGGATCTACGTGTGAAGCGGAGTACATAGCTGCTTCGGAAGCAGCAAATGAAGGAGTCTGGATGAAGGAGTTCATATCCGATCTAGGTGTAATACCTAGTGCATCGGGTGTAATGAAAATCTTTTGTGACAATACTGGAGCAATTGCCTTGGCGAAGGAATCCAGATTTCACAAGAGAACCAAACACATCAAGAGACACTTCAATCCATCCGCAATCAAGTCAAGGAGGGAGACATAGAGATTTGCAAGATACATACGGATCTGAATGTTGCACACCCGTTGACTAAGCCTCTCCCACGAGAAAAACATGATCATAACCAAGACTCTATGGGTGTTAGAATCATTACTATGTAATCTAGATTATTGACCCTAGTGCAAGTGGGAGACTAAAGGAAATATTCCCTAGAGGAAATAATAAAGTTGTTATCTATATTTCCTTATATGATGATAAATGTTTATTATTCATGCTAGAATTGTATTAACCGGAAACTTAATACATGTGCGAATACATAGACAAACAGAGTGTCCCTAGTATGCTTCTACTTGACTAGCTCGTTAATCAAAGATGGTTAAGTTTCCTGACCATAGACATGTGTTGTCATTTGATGAACGGGATCACATCATTAGAAAATGATGTGATGGAGAGGACCCATCTGTTAGCTCAGCATTATGATCGTTTAGTTTTATTGCTATTGCTTTCTTCATGACTTATACATATTCCTCTAACTATGAGATTATGCAACTCCCGAATACCGGAAGAACACCTTGTGTGCTATCAAACGTCACAACGTAACTGGGTGATTATAAAGATGCTCTACAGGTGTCTCCGAAGGTGTTTTTTGAGTTGGCATAGATCAAGATTAGGATTTGTCATTCCGTGTATTGGAGAGGTATCTCTGGGCCCTTTCGGTAATGCACATCACTATAAGCCTTGCAAGCAATGTGACTAATGAGTTAGTTGCGGGATGATACATTACGGAAAGAGTAAAGAGACTTGCCGGTAACGAGATTGAACTAGGTATGATGATACCGACGATCGAACCTCGGGCAAGTAACATACCAATGACAAAGGGAATGACGTATGTTGTTATGCGGTTTGACCGATAAAGATCTTCGTAGAATATGTAGGAAGCAATATGAGCATCCAGGTTCCGCTAATGGTTATTGACCGGAGATGTGTCTCGGTCATGTCTACATAGTTCTCGAACCCGTAGGGTCCGCACGCTTAACTTTCTATGACGATTTGTATTATGAGTTATGTGTTTTGGTGACCGAAGTTTGTTCGGAGTCCCGGATGAAATCACGGACATGACGAGCTGTCTCGAAATAGGAAGAGGGGACAGCCCACAAGGGGGAGGCACCCCCCTATTGGTTATTGACCGAAGATGTGTCTCGGTCTTGTCTACATAGTTATCGAACCCGTAGGGTCCTCATGCTTAACGTTCGATGACGATTTGTATTATGACTTATGTGTTCTGGTAACCAAAGTTTGTTCGGAGTCGCGGATGAGATCACGGACATGATAACGAGTCTCGAAATGGTCGAGAGGTAAAGATTCATATATTGGAAGGTTATATTCGAACATCGGAATGGTTCCGAGTGATTCGGGTATTTTATCGGAGTATCGAGGGGTTAACCGGAACCCCCCAGGGGAAATCATGGGCCTTATGGGCCATGGGAGAGAAGAGGGGACAACCCACAAGGGGGAGGCGCCACCCCCCAAGGGGAGTCCGAATAGCAAGGGGAGGGGCGCAGCCCCCTTTTCCCTCTTCCTCTCCTCTCCTTCCCTCTTTCTCCCTCTGTTGGAAGGAAAAGGTGGGGGCCGAATCCTACTTGGACTAGGAGTCCAAGTATGACTCCCCCCTTGGCGCGCCCCTCCTAGGCCACCGGCCTCCTCCTCCCCCCTTTATATAGGGGGGCGGGGCCACCCCAAAGGCACACCAAGATGTCTCTTAGCTGTGTGCGGTGCCCCCCTCCACAGTTTACTCCTCCAGTCATAGCGTCATAGTGCTTAGGCGAAGCCCTGAGCGGATCACATCACCATCACCGTCACCACGCCGTCGTGCTGACTGAACTCTCCCTCGACCCTCTACTGGATCAAGAGTTTGAGGGACATCATCGAGCTGAACGTGTGCTGAACACGTAGGTGCCGTACGTTCGGTACATGGATCGGTTGGATCGTGAAGACGTTCGACTACATCAACCACGTTAATCTAATGCTTCCGCTTTCGGTCTACGACGGTACGTGGACACACTCTCCCCTCTCGTTGCTATGCATCTCCTAGATAGACCTTGCATGATCGTATGATTTTTTTTTGAAATTGCATGCTACGTCCCCCAACACTTAGTGGAGGACGTCATCAGGATGATGTTGTCAATGTAGAGCAGGAGGTAGGCAGTAGTAGCACCCTGATGGTAGACGAACAACGATGTGTCGGAGTGGGTTGATCATAAACCGAGCTGCTTGAGGACAGCGGCGATGCACTGGTACCACACATGTGGTGCCTGCTTGAGCTCGTAGAGGGATCGACAAAGAAAAGACACGTGATTCGGAAGAGTGGCGTCAACGAATCTGGTGGGCTGCTGGCAGAACACCTGCTCGGCGAGATGACCATGAAGAAATGTGTTAGAAACATCCAACTGATGCATGGGCAATGTGCGAGAAACCGCGAGCTGTAGAACAGCGTGGATCGTGCCCGGTATAAAAACTGGGGCAAAAGGTGTCGGTGAAGTCAACTCCGGAGCGTTGTCGAAAACCACGGACCACCTAGCATGCTTTCTAGCGCTCAAAGGAACCCTCAGGGCGGGTCTTGTGGCGGAACACCCATTTCCCATTGATGATGTTGGCATGGGGAGGCCGCAGCACAAGTTGCCACGTGGGCACGAAGAGGCCGGCGAGGTGGTTGCACCCAAAGAAGCCATCATGGCAGCCATGCCCGAGGAGGCCGCCATGTGGGCGCGAAGAGGCCGGCGAGGCGGTCGCACTCGAAGAGGCCATCGTGGCAGCCACGCCCGAGGAGGCCGCCATGGCAGCCATGGCTTGGTCCAGCGATGGGGACGACCTGCCATGGGCGGGAGAAGGGGCAGCCCGTGACTGGCTGGGGCGCCATGACTGGGGCACGTTGAGGAGAGCTGGCGAAGATGTCGCTGCTGGTGGTACCTAGTGAAAGGGAAAAACTTTCTCGTCAAAGTAAACGTGTCGCGAAGTGAATACGTGGTGTGAGACGGGATCATAGTACTGGTAACCTTTGGTGTTGAAAGGGTAACCAAGGAAGATGCAAGCAAGGGAGTGTGTTGCGAGCTTGTGAGGGGTGGTGGAGGCGATGTTAGGGTAACAAAGACACGCAAAGACAAGAAGCTCATCGTACAAGGGAGGGGTGCAGAAGAGAAGTTGGTGGTGTGCATAGTTCTAGCGAGGACGGCATGGACGTATGTTAACGAGAAGATGCGATGGTGAGTGCGTCGGGACAAAACTGAGGAGACACATTGGCATGAAAAAGAAGGGTATGAATGTAATCGTTGAAAGTGCATAGCACACATTCAACACAACCATTTTGTTGCGATGTATAAGTGAAGGAAATATGCCCTAGAGGCAATAATAAAGTATTATATATTTCCTTATATCATGATAAATGCTTATTATTCATGCTAGAATTGTATTAACCGGAAACATAATACATGTGCGAATACATAGACAAACAGAATGTCACTAGTATGCCTCTACTTGACTAGCTCGTTAATCAAAGATGGTTATGTTTCCTAGCCATAGACATGAGTTGTCATTTGATTAACGGGATCACCTCATTAAGAGAATGACGTGATTGACTTGACCCATTCCGTTAGCTTAGCACCCGATCGTTTAGTATGTTGCTATTGCTTTCTTCATGACTTATACATGTTCCTATGACTATGAGATTATGCAACTCCCGTTTACCGGAGGAACACTTTGTGTGCTACCAAACGTCACAACGTAAATGGGTGATTATAAAGGTGATCTACAGGTGTCTCCAAAGGTACTTGTTGGGTTGGCGTATTTCGAGATTAGGATTTGTCACTCCAATTGTCGGAGAGGTATCTCTGGGCCCACTCGGTAATGCACATCACTATAAGCCTTGCAAGCATTGTGACTAATGAGTTAGTTGCGGGATGATGTGTTACGGAACGAGTAAAGAGACTTGCCGGTAACGAGATTGAACTATATATCGAGATACCGACAATCAAATCTCGGGCAAGTAACATACCGGTGACAAAGGGAACAACGTATGTTGTTATGCGGTCTGACCGATAAAGATCTTCGTAGAATATGTGGGAGCCAATATGGGCATCCAGGTCCCGCTATTGGTTATTGACCGGAGACGTATCTCGGTCATGTCTACATAGTTCTCGAACCCGTAGGGTCCGCACGCTTAACGTTACGATGACAGTTTTATTGAGTTTTGATGTACCGAAGGAGTTCGGAGTCCCGGATGAGATCGGGGATATGACGAGGAGTCTCGAAATGGTCGAGTCGTAAAAATCGATATATTGGACGACTATATTCGGACTTCGGAAAGGTTCCGAGTGATTCGGGTATTTTTCGGAGTACCGGAGAGTTACATGAATTCGTATTGGGCCTTAATGGGCCATACGGGAAAGGAGAGAAAGGCCTCAAAAGGTGGCTGCACCCCTCCCCATGGTCTGGTCCGAATTGGACTAGGGAAGGGGGGCGCACCCTTCCTTCTTTCTCCTTCCCCCTTCCCTTCTCCTACTCCCACAAGGAAAGGAGGAGTCCTACTCCCGGTGGGAGTAGGACTCCCCCCTATGGCGCGCCTCTCCCCTTGGCCGGCTGCCTCCCCCTTGCTCCTTTATATACGGGGGCATGGGGCACCCCAGAGACACAACAATTGAACCTTGAGATCTCTTAGCCGTGTGCGGTGCCCCCCTCCACCATATTACACCTCGATAATACAGTTGCGGAGCTTAGGCAAAGCCCTGCGTTGGTGGAACATCATCATCGTCACCACGCCGTCGTGCTGACGAAACTCTCCGTCAACACTCGGCTGGATCGGAGTTCGAGGGACGTCATCGAGCTGAACGTGTGTAGAACTCGGAGGTGCCGTACGTTCGGTACTTGATCGGTCGGATCGTGAAGACGTACGACTACATCAACCGCGTTGTGATAACGCTTCCGCTGTCGGTCTACGAGGGTATGTGGACAACACTCTCCCCTTTTATTCTCGTTGTTATGCATCACCATGATCTTGCATGTGCGTAGGAAATTTTTTGAAATTACTACGTTCCCCAACAGTGGTATCAGAGCCTGGTTTTATGCGTTGATGCTATGCACGAGTAGAACACAAGTGAGTTGTGGGCGATATAAGTCATACTGCTTACCAGCATGTCATACTTTGGTTCAGCGGTATTGTGAGATGAAGCGGCCCGGACCAACATTACGCGTACGCTTACGCGAGACTGGTTTCACCGTTCGGAGGACTCGTTGCTTAAAGGTGACTGGCGGGTGTCTGTCTCTCTCACTTTAGTTGAACCGAGTGTGGCTACGCCCGGTCCTTGCGAAGGTTAAAACAGCACCAACTTGACAAACTATCGTTGTGGTTTTGATGCGTAGGTAAGAACGGTTCTTGCTAAGCCCGTAGCAGCCACGTAAAACTTGCAACAACAAAGTAGAGGACGTCTAACTTGTTTTTGCAGGGCATGTTGTGATGTGATATGGTCAAGACATGATGTGATATAATTTGTTGTATGAGATGATCATGTTTTGTAACCGAGTTATCGGCAACTGGCAGGAGCCATATGGTTGTCGTTTTATTGTATGTAATGCAATCGCCATGTAATGTTTTACTTTATCACTAAGCGGTAGCAATAGTCGTAGAAGCAATAAGTTGGCGAGACGACAACGATACTACGATGGAGATCAAGGTGTCGCGCCGGTGACGATGGTGATCATGACGGTGCTTCGGAGATGGAGATCACAAGCACGGTGCTTCGGAGATGGAGATCACAAGCACAAGATGATGATGGCCATATCATATCACTTATATTGATTGCATGTGATGTTAATCCTTTATGCATCTTATCTTGCTTTGTTTGACGGTAGCATTATAAGATGATCCTTCACTAAATTATCAAAGTATAAGTGTTCTCCCTGAGTATGCACCGTTGTGAAAGTTCTTCGTGCTGAGACACCACGTGATGATCGGGTGTGATAGGCTCTACGTTCAAATACAATGGGTGCAAAACAGTTGCACACGCGGAATACTCAGGTTAAACTTGACGAGCCTAGCATATAACAGATATGGCCTCGGAACACGGAGACCGAAAGGTCGAGCGTGAATCATATAGTAGATATGATCAACATAGTGATGTTCACCGTTGAAACTACTCCATCTCACGTGATGATCGGGCATGGTTTAGTTGATATGGATCACGTGATCACTTAGAGGATTAGAGGGATGTCTATCTAAGTGAGAGTTCTTAAGTAATATGATTAATTGAACTTGAATTTATCATGAACTTAGTCCTGATAGTATTTTTGCAAATTATGTTGTAGATCAATAGCTCGCGTTGTTGCTTCCCTGTGTTTATTTTTGATATGTTCCTAGAGAAAAATTATGTTGAAAGATGTTAGTAGCAAAGATGCGGATTGGATCCGTGATCTGAGGATTATCCTCATTGCTGCACAGAAGGATTATGTCCTTGATGCACCGCTAGGTGACAGACCTATTGCAGGAGCAGATGCAGACGTTATGAACGTTTGGCTAAGCTCAATATGATGACTACTTGATAGTTTAGTGCACCATGCTTAACGGCTTAGAATCGGGACTTCAAAGACGTTTTTGAACATCATGGACCATATAAGATGTTCTAGGAGTTGAAGTTAATATTTCAAGCAAATACCCGAGTTGAGAGATATGAAGTCTCCAACAAGTTCTATAGCTAAAAGATGTTGGAGAATCGCTCAACTAGTGAGCATGTGCTCAGATTGTCTGGGTACTACAATCGCTTGAATCAAGTGGGAGTTAATCTTCCAGATAAAATAGAGATTGACAGAATTCTCTAGTCACCATCACCAAAGTTAGTAGAACTTCGTGATGAACTATAGTATGCAAGGGATGACGAATGTAATTCCCGAGCTCTTCGTGATGCTGAAATCGACGAAGGTAGAAGTTGATGGTTGACGAGACCACTAGTTTCAAGAAAAGGGCAAAGGGAAGAAGGGGAACTTCAAGAAGAACGGCAAGCAAGTTGCTACTCAAGTGAAGAAGCCCAAGTCTGTACCTAAGCCTGAGACTAAGTGCTTCTACTGCAAAGGGACTGGTCACTGGAAGCGGAACTACCCCAAGTATTTGGTGGATAAGAAGGATGGCAAAGTGAGCAAAGGTATATTGGATATACATGTTATTGATGTGTACTTTACTAGTGTTTATAGCAACCCCTCGGTATTTGATACTGGTTCAGTTGCTAAGAGTAGTAACTCGAAACGGGAGTTGCAGAATAAACAGAGACTAGTAAAAAGGCAAGGTGACAATGTGTGTTGGAAGTAGTTCCAAGATTGATATGATCATCATCGCACACTCCCTGTACTTTCGGGATTAGTGTTGAAACTAAATAAGTGTTATTTGGTGTTTGCATTGAGCATGAATATGATTTGATCATGTTTATTGCAATACGGTTATTCATTTAAGTTAGAGAACAATTGTTGTTCTGTTTACATGAATAAAAACCTTCTATGGTCATACACACCAACGAAAATGGTTTGTTGGATCTCGATCGTAGTGATACACATAATCATAATATTGAAGCCAAAAGATGCAAAGTTAATAATGATAGTGCAACTTATTTGTGGCACAGCCGTTTAGGTCATATTGGTGTAAAGCGCATGAAGAAACTCCATATTGATGGGATTTTGGAATCACTTGATTATGAATCACTTGATGCTTGCGAACCATGCCTCATGGGCAAGATGACTAAAACGCCGTTCTCCGGAACTATGGAGAGAGCAACAGATTTGTTGGAAGTCATACATACAGATGTATGTGGTCCAATGAATATTGAGGCTCGTGGCAGATATCGTTATTTTCTCACCTTCACAGATGATTTGAGCAGATATGGGTATATCTACTTGATGAAACATAAGTCTGAAACATTTGAAAAGTTCAAAGAATTTCAGAGTGAAGTGGAAAATCATCGTGACAAGAAAATAAAGTTTCTATGATCTGATCGCGGAGACAAATATTTGAGTTACGAGTTTGGTCTTCAGTTAAAACAATGTGGAATAGTTTCACAAATTTATGCCACCTGGAACACCACAGCATAATGGTGTGTCCGAACATCGTAACCGTACTTTATTAGATATGGTGCAATATATGATGTCTCTTACCGATCTACCACTATCGTTTTGGGGTTATGCATTAGAGACAGCTACATTCACGTTAAATAGGGTACCATCGAAATCCGTTGAGACGACGCCTTATGAACTGTGGTTTGGCAAGAAACCAAAGTTGTCGTTTCTTAAAGTTTGGGGTTGCGATGCTTATGTGAAAAGGTTTCATCCTGATAAGCTCAAACCCAAATCGGAGAAATGTGTCTTCATAGGATACCCAAAGGAGACAGTTGGGTACACCTTCTATCACAGATCCGAAAGCAAGACATTCGTTGCTAAGTATGGATCCTTTCTAGAGAAGGAGTTTCTCTCGAAAGAAGTGAGTGGGAGGAAAGTAGAACTTGATAAGGTAATTGTACCT
Organism: Triticum aestivum; assembly: GCF_018294505.1. Taxonomy (NCBI): domain Eukaryota; kingdom Viridiplantae; phylum Streptophyta; class Magnoliopsida; order Poales; family Poaceae; genus Triticum; species Triticum aestivum. The sequence continues at coordinate 181,183,387 of NC_057811.1, read as the reverse complement.
GCTCCCTTATTGGAAAGTAGTTCATCGCAGAAACCAGTTTCTGTGACGCCTATACCAATTAGTGAGGAAGTTAATGGTGATGATCATGGAACTTCAGATCAAGTTATTACTGAACCTCGTAGGTCAACCAGAGTAAGATCCACACCAGAGTGGTACGGTAATCCTGTTCTGGAGGTTATGTTACTAGACCATGACGAACCTACGAACAATGAAGAAGCGATGGTGAGCCCACATTCCGCAAAATGGCTTGAGGCCATGAAATCTGAGATGAGATCCATGTATGAGAACAAAGTATGGACTTTGATTGACTTGCCCAATGATCGGCGAGCCATTGAGATTAAATGGATCTTCAAGAGGAAGACGGACGCTGATAGTAATGTTACTATCTACAAAGCTAGAATTGTCGCAAAAGGTTTTCGACAAGTTTAAGGTGTTGACTACGATGAGAGTTTCTCACTCGTATCTATGCTTAAGTCTGTCCGAATCATGTTAGCAATTGCCGCATTTTATGAAATCTGGCAAATGGATAAAAAAACTGCATTCCTTAATGGATTTATTAAAAAAGAGTTGTATATGATGCAACCAGAAGGTTTTGTCAATCCTAAAGGTGCTAACAAAATATGCAAGCTCTAGCGATCCATCTATGGACTGGTGCAAGTATCTCGGAGTTGGAATATACGCTTTGATAAGTTAATCAAAGGATATAGTTTTATACAGACTTGCGGTGAAGCCTGTATTTACAAGAAATTGAGTGGGAGCACTACAACATTTCTGATAAATATATGTGAATGACATATTGTTGATCGGAAATAATGTAGAATTATTCTGCAAAGCATAAAGGAGTGTTTGAAAGGAGTTTTTCAAAGAAAGACCTCGGTGAAGCTGCTTACATATTGAGCATCAAGATCTATAGAGATAGATCAAGACGCTTGATAAGTTTTTCCAATGAGTACATACCTTAACAAGATTTTGAAGTGGTTCAAAATGGAACAGTCAAAGAAAGAGTGTCTTGCCTGTGTTACAAGGTGTGAAATTGAGTAAGACTCAAAGCCCGACCACGGCAGAAGATAGAAAAAGAATGAAAGTCATTCCCTATGCCTCGGCCATAGGTTCTATAAAGTATGCCATGCTGTGTACCAGAACTATTGTATACCCTACACTGATTTTGGCAAGGGAGTACAATAGTGATCTAGGAGTAGATCACTGGACAGCGGTCAAAATTATCCTTACTGGAATAAGGATATGTTTCTCGATTATGGAAGTGACAAAAGGTTCGTCGTAAAGGGTTACGTCTTTGCAAGTTTTGACACTAAATCTAGATGACTCTAAGTCTCGGTCTAGATACATATTGAAAGTGGGAGCAATTAGCTAGAGTAGCTCCGTGCAGAGCATTGTAGACATAGATATTTGCAAAATACTTACGGATCTGAATGTGACAGACCCGTTGACTAAAATTATCTCACAATCAAAACATGATCACACCTTAGTACTCTTTGGGTGTTAATCACATAGCGATGTGAACTAGAATATTGACTCTAGTAAACCCTTTGAGTGTTGGTCACATAGAGATGTCAACTATGGGTGTTAATCACATGGTGATGTGAATTATTGATGTTAAATCACATGGCGATGTGAACTAGATTATTGACTCTAGTGCAAGTGGGAGACTGAAGGAAATATGCCCTAGAGGCAATAACAAAGTATTATATATTTCCTTATATCATGATAAATGTTTATTATTCATGCTAGAATTGTATTAACCGGAAACATAATACATGTGTGAATACATAGACAAACAGAATGTCACTAGTATGCCTCTACTTGACTAGCTTGTTAATCAAAGATGGTTATGTTTCCTAGCCATAGACATGAGTTGTCATTTGATTAACGGGATCACCTCATTAAGAGAATGACGTGATTGACTTGACCCATTCCGTTAGCTTAGCACCCGATCGTTTAGTATGTTGCTATTGCTTTCTTCATGACTTATACATGTTCCTATGACTATGAGATTATGCAACTCCCGTTTACCGGAGGAACACTTTGTGTGCTACCAAACGTCACAATGTAACTGGGTGATTATAAAGGTGCTCTACAGGTGTCTCCAAAGGTACTTGTTGGGTGGGCGTATTTCGAGATTAGGATTTGTCACTCCGATTGTCGGAGAGGTATCTCTGGGCCCACTCAGTAATACACATCACTATAAGCCTTGCAAGCATTGTGACTAATGAGTTAGTTGCGGGATGATGTATTACGGAATGAGTAAAGAGACTTGCCGGTAACGAGATTGAACTAGGTATCGAGATACCGACGATCAAATCTCGGGCAAGTAACATACCGGTGACAAAGGGAACAACGTATGTTGTTATGCGGTCTGACCGATAAAGATCTTCGTAGAATATGTGGGAGCCAATATGGGCATCCAGGTCCCGCTATTGGTTATTGACCGGGGACGTATCTCGGTCATGTCTACATAGTTCTCGAACCCGTAGGGTCCGCACGCTTAACGTTACGATGACAGTTTTATTGAGTTTTGATTTACCGAAGGAGTTCGGAGTCCCGGATGAGATCGGGGATATGACGAGGAGTCTCGAAATGGTCGAGACGTAAAAATCGATATATTGGACGACTATATTCGGACTTCGGAAAGGTTCCGAGTGATTCGGGTATTTTTCGGAGTACCGGAGAGTTACGGGAATTCTTATTGGGCCTTAATGGGCCATACGGGAAAGGAGAGAAAGGCCTCAAAAGGTGGCCGCACCCCTCCCCATGGTCTGGTCCGAATTGGACTAGGGAAGGGGGCGCACCCTTCCTTCTTTCTCCTTCCCCCCTCCCTTCTCCTACTCCCACAAAGAAAGGAGGAGTCCTACTCGGAGTAGGACTCCCCCCTATGGCGCGCCTCTCCCCTTGGCCGGCTGCCTCCCCCTTGCTCCTTTATATACGGGGGCATGGGGCACCCCAGAGACACAACAATTGATCCTTGAGATCTCTTAGCCGTGTGCGGTGCCCCCCTCCACCATATTACACCTCGATAATACCGTTGCGGAGCTTAGGCGAAGCCCTGCGTCCGTGAAACATCATCATCGTCACCACGCCGTCGTGCTGACGAAACTCTCCCTCAACACTCGGCTGGATCGGAGTTCGAGGGACGTCATCGAGCTGAACGTGTGTAGAACTCGGAGGTGCCGTACGTTCGGTACTTGATTGGTCGGATCGTGAAGACGTACGACTACATCAACCGCGTTGTGATAACGCTTCCGGTGTCGGTCTACGAGGGTACGTGGACAACACTCTCCCCTCTCGTTGTTATGCATCACCATGATCTTGCGTGTGCGTAGGAAATTTTTTGAAATTACTACGTTCCCCAACAATAAGGGCATGTGAGGCGAAAGATACTGACATGTGATGTGAGAAGTGTGGGAACGACAAGATTGTCAAATTGTTTCTCGTCATCGGTTTGGTGTGCATGTATGGGATGACCAAATTGTGTGGAAACATAGGCATAGAAAGCCGTAAGAGTGGCTAGTGCATCAGATTTGCGATGTAGAGGAAAAGTCCACACATAATGCGAATAATTGTCTAAGATCACAAGATACTAAAGATAGCCAGTGTTACTTGCGAGTGAAGATGTCCATACATCACTATGAAGCAATTGAAACGGAAAATAAGATATGGCGGTGGATGCATTAAACGGAAGACAAACAAGCTTTCCAACATGGCAAGCATGACAAGTATGATCATCGATCTTATTACATGTGAATGAAAAACTCTGAATATGATGAAGAGCGGTGGTACTAGGGTGACCCAAATGAGCATGCCAAAGGTCTACACCGGCAGAGAGGGCAACTGGGGCAATAGTGGCGGTGGAGGATGAGTGCATTGGGTAGAGCTCGTCTGGGCTGTCACATCACTAAAGAACCATTCGAGTACGAGCATCCTTAACAGAAAAAACGACTTTCTCAAATTCAACAGTAATGGGATTTTCATGAGTAAAAGAACAAACAGAAACCAAATTCTTGATTAGTGCAGGTGAGACAAGAATGTTAGACAGAGATAATGGCATGAATGTAGAAGGAAAAGAACTATGACCGATATGTGTAATAGGTAAAGAAGAGCCATCGACTACGGTGATGCGAGTGGATGTGTTAACCGGATAGGAAGAGATGAGGATACAGGGATGTGATGACATGTGGGCGGTAGCGCCCGTTTCCATGTACCAATCGTCGCCGCCATCGTAGTTACTCGATGAAGGGGCCGAGTGCAGCGCCGAAAGAAGTGGGATCCCATGGCGTGGGGGTCGGCGGCATGGAAGGGCCCCCGTAAGGCTGTGGTGGAGGCAGCAGCGGTGTGACGCCCTCGATTCAATCGTACACTAATCATACACGCAAATGTGTACAATCAAGATCAAGGACTCACGGGAAGATATCACAACACAACTCTAGACACAAATTAAAAAAATACAAGCTTTATATTACAAGCCAGGGGCCTCGAGGGCTCGAAATACATAAACTCGAATACACAAGAGTCAGCGGAAGCAACAATATCTGAGTACAGACATAAGTTGAACAGAGATGTCTTAAGAAGGCTAGCACAAAAGCAACACGATCGAAGAGGCAAGGCCTCCTGCCTGAGAACCTCCTAACTACTCCTGGCCGTCGGCCAACTCGTAGTAGTATCCGCCCTCGGGGTAGTAGTGGTAGTCGTTGGCGAGGGCAACTGGCTCTGGGGCTCTGTCATCTGGTTGCATCAAACGGATATCGGGAAAAAATAGGAAGCAAAGCAACCATGAGTACTCATCCGAAGTACTCAGCAAGCAAGGATCTACACTACATATGCACCATTATCAAAGGAAGGCTGTATATGTGGACTGGGTTGCAGAAATTCCAGAATAGAGAGAAGGCCTAGCCCTATTGATGACTAGCATCTTCAGCATCTTCAAGCATCTCCAATGGTCTTGCATCATTAGAAGAGTACATAATAGCATAATATAAAGTAGCAGTGGTGTTATCATCCTCACCCAGAGATCCTTCCTCGACTCCCTGCGAGAAAGCAATCCCAGAGTCATACTATCCATTTCTCATCACAAGTATCCAGTTCTAGTTGTATCGATCGGGATACAACTCCGAGTGTCCGTTACCGTAGGACAGGCTATCGATAGATGTTTTCTTCCCTGTAGGGGTGCACCAACTTACCCACCACGCTCGCTTAACTCCGACCGGACACACTTTCCTGGGTCATGTCTGGCCTCGGCCAAATGATACGCCGCAACCCGACCTAGGCTAAATAGAGAGGTCAGCACGCCAGACTAAACCTATGCCCCCAAGGGTCATGGGCCATCGCCCTGGGAACTCCTGCATGTTGCGAACGCGGCCGGTGAGCAGACCTAGCTACCTCCTTAAAAAAGGCAGGTGCTTACGCAGTCCAACCCGGCGCGGGCCGCTCAGTGGCCAACATCTATTAAGCTTCAACTCATGTATACAATGCAGAATGCCCATACTATGCCCACATGATGGTTAGTGCTATCAGGCCAGAGGCCCCTCGGATCAAATATCCAAACCGTTAGTGTGTTGGTAGTGCGGTCACGAGCAGAGACTCACGAAAGATGTGACCCCGTCACCCCGTCTCGAGGACTTGCGGCAAGGGCTAAGAGTGCCCGGCCACGCCTCGTATTCAACTCTCGGGTACCCTCCAGGACAACCTATCTCCACATCACTCGCGGGTACCCCTTAGGGTCGACCTGCCTTTCCAAGTAACAGTTATAAAGTCCAAGTATCCGTGTGTCCAAACATCTAGGGGAAAACCCGAGGAATCACCCTCGGTGAATTCCACTCGATGTAATCATCAAGGTGAACGTAAGAGGAACACCCTCGAGGTTCACACTTGAGGGGTTGCACAATAGAGTCGTATCGGGAGTGGTCAAGGAGGAATCACCCTCGATGACCACGACCGAATAGATACACTACAGAGATCTCATCAGGAGTGATGTATGAGGTACCACCCTCGGCACTCGATGGTAACTCTGCAGAGTCGAGCAACAAAAGGGGCGTGATGTGATGTGAGGTGTCGGGCTCTGGTCATCGATCACATTGCTCGAGTCATTGATGATGAAGCAGGGGCAACAAGGACATGGTGGGGGTCACTGATGGATCACTAACCAACCTATACTAAGCAGTTTAGGATAAGCAGGTAAGGTAACAGTACGCATGTTACAAAAGCAGGCTATGCATCAGAATAGGAGCAATCAATTACAGTAGCAAAATCTAATGCAAGCATGAGAGAATGGAATGGGCGATATTGGGATGATCAAAGGGGGGGCTTGCCTGGAAGCTCTGCTGAAAAGGAAGAAGTGTCATCGTCGACGTAGTCGATCACAGGGGCGGCATCGGTCTCGGGGTCTACTGGAGAAAAGAGGGGGAAGAAACAATAAATATAAAGCAAACATAGCATCACAAAGCATAACATGGCAATATGCTGTGCCAAGTGTGACCTAACGTATGGCTACACGATATAGGTGAAAGGGGAATTCAACCGGGAATGCTTTCCCTCTTCTGGACCTGTGTCAGGCAGATGACCGGAGGGGGAATGTTCCATGTTCAGCTAGTTAGAGGCATCTGACAGGTAAATGGACCGCATATCCAGATTCGTCACCTTTTTTGAGCAACTTTCATATAGAAAACATTTTCATCCTAGTTACTGATTATTTTCTATTAATTTTCAAAGTTTTAAACATTTTCTGGAATTTATATTAATTCGAATTAAAAAAGCAAAAACGCTAAGTGCACCTAGGGGCTGACCAGTGGGTCCAGGGGGTCCCAGTTGACTAGTCAATGTTTGACTGGTCAACGGGGGTGGGGCCCCTGTCATTGACTGTTTAGTCTAGTGTAACAGTTTAGTTAACTAAACTATGTGGTTAGGCTAATTAAGTTTAATTAATGAAGTTAATTAATCATTTAACTAATTAATTATTTTTAATAATATATTTTTAAAACTTCTATATTTTTTTAACAGGGGCGTGGGGCCCTGTTGTCATTGGCCCAAAGGCCAAGCGGGCGGGCGGTTCCGGGCTATCGGGCGAGGCCGAACCCGGCAGTTGTTACGCGCGACGAGGCACTGCAGGCCCGGGGCGACGGCGGCGAGCGTCGGCGTCCGGCGGTGGCTAACGGCGGTAGCCCAGAGCGGCAGCAGCAGGCAGCATCACGTGTGGAACGGCGCGGGACGGCTGCGGCGCAGGCGAGCGGCGGGGCGACAGCGGCTCGGCTCGGCAGGTGCGGTCAGGCGCCGGCGGAGCAGCAAGGCAGCGGCAGCGGGGCACATCGGCGGCAGGAGATCCAGCAACCGCAGCGTCGTGAGCCGGGGCGCGACGTGCGGTGCGGGGAGGGCGCAACAGCGAGGCGGGCGCGGCAAAGGGGCAGTGGTCGCGGGCGCCAGTGGCAGTTGGCCGGGTCGAGGCCTCGCGCACGAGTGCTGGAAAGCGCAGGCAGCAGCAGGGGAAGAAGGCAGCGACGGCCGACGCGAGCGAGCAGCACGACGGGGAGCTCCAGCGGGTGGAGGGCGCGGTCGGGCAGAGCCGCCGCGGCCGGGCGCGCGAGTGAGCAGGGGACGGCGTTGTAGGCGGGTAGCTGGGCGGGGGGAGTAGGGTGTGGCCCTGGGTGGCCGTAGTTATGGGAGTGCGCGCGGACGACCGTAGGCGGCTGCGGCGGCAGCAGTAGCGAGCAGGCGTGGTGGCGGGGCTAGCTACGATAGCAAAAATGGAGGGGGCAGAGGGGAGCGCGCGTGTGTGCTCACAGCGTTGACGAGAAGGCCCGGGGACGCCGTAGGAGCTCGAGGCGGTGCAGATCGACGCGGTGGCCGCCAGAGCCCAAGGAATTTGAGGTTGGGGTGGCGTCACGAGGCCGTCCGGCGCCCTGTGGCTCGACGTCGAGGAAGAGGACGGCGCTAAGGTGCTCCTGGACTTGTCGACGACGCAAGGGGTGGATGGTGGCCGCGGGATCGAGCGGCGCACGGCGGTGGCATTGGGCGCGGTTGGATCTGGAGGAGGTGGGTCAGAGAGAGGGAGAGGGAGGGGCGCGCTAGGGTTAGTGGGGGGCACCGGGGTCTTGTAGGGGCGGTTCGCCGGCGGATGGTCGCCACGGCGCCGACCGGTGTCGTGGCGGGCATCAGTGGCAGCTACGGCTGAAGTGAACAGGGGAAGGGGAAACAGGGGCGTGTTGGCCCGGCCTAGTGGCCAGTTGGCCAAGGCCTAGGGGAGGGGGAAGGCTTTTCTCTAAAAAAACAAATTGTTTCTATTATCTTTCCTTGTTTTGCATTTAGTTGGGACATCAAATGATTTTTGCTTTGAACAAAACTTGGCACATAATTTTAACACAGCAACTTGAGATGGCACCAAAAAGTTTGGGGGTCCAAAGGAGTTGCGTAACCATTTTTGGAAATAGAAAAGGCCAATTTAATTGTTGTTGGACCACTAAATAATTTTCCAGGGGCACTTTGGGAATCCAAAAGAGGTTGGTTCCAACATGACAAATATCCAGGGATTATTTTCCACACTTTGAACATTTTATTTTGCATGTTTGAGAAATTTGTATTTTGACTTTAATTTGAAATTGAACCGGATTGAATCAAAGGGGGATTTAGCAACAGTGAAAATGATGATGTGGCATCATTAACTTGGGATTGTTGTAGCTTAATTATCCGTACGTCACAATTCTCCTCCACTGCAAGAAATCTCGTCCCGAGATTTAAGGGTGGAGTAAGGGGGAAAGACTCGGGAAGGACGGAGCTCCACACAAGATAGGTACCTGGGGGCTATCTCGGTGAACGTGGCATAGAGTCATCTCTCGAGTTGAAATTCAAGAAAGTCATCGAGAGCAAGGTAAGGAGGTGCAATAAGAAGATTCAACCATGTAGGTATCCAGGTGATGCATAAAACAGGTGATGAAGGGGCTCAGAGCGATGAAGAATAAGGTTGCCTCTGGTACCGAAGTGAAACACGTTGAGGAAGTTAGCTTGTGAATTACATATGAAGCCAAGTGCAAAGACTATTTTAGAATCAAGGTTGTACAGGAGAGTCAGTTTTCGGGCCTGTGGAACTGTGGGTTATGGGTCCACCATGTGGGTTAAAAGTAGAAAGAGCGGTGACATGTTAAACGGTTATGATAGCAAGTTTTTTCGGAGGATAGCCTGTCAGTTATGTTGGCAACAACGTTGTACCAAGGGCGAGGGACGAAGAGAACCATATTCCTGCTCGTTGAACAAGGCGGACCAATCGGCAAGGTTCACGTCCATCGGGGGTTACCGGAATGTCATCAACAATAGTAACAGGGTCTCACTGATAAGGTTGTACCTCGGGGTGTTTTATAAGCAGGGAATTATTTCTGCTTATATCATATAGATCAAAAGAAGGTTAAACAAACCAATGGAAAGGAAAATGAAATTATCGGATTAATCAGACCAATGGAAAGGAAAATGTGTTTACACACAAGAATTGGGAGTATATCCTTTCCAAGGGGAAGCAGAGCAGGATATACATGTTATGACAGCAAGTTCAAAAGCATTTAGATAAAGGGGGCGAGGGAAGAATCATGATATTACCCATACAACGGTGTTTGGATAACAGATCAAGAAACATTCGACAATGTGCTTCCAATGTTCTTGTTGATATTCGAATACCTCAGTCATGCTTCGAGGTAGCATTAACATGGTGTTCCAAGTAGGGGTTGGAGTTGAAGATCACAAGAAATACTCAAAGAACAGTTGCAGGAATAGCAAGGATTCCATGGTATAACCAAGACATGATCAAACATGTGTTGGAAAGAAGACAAGGGGGTTATCGATGATAACTCAAATCATCACAGGTCAAGGATGGTATTTCTCACCATGAATTCAATTGTCATCTCAACAGAAGTCAAAATGTTGATGCCGATCACGACGCATTTGTCGAGAAGCTCTATGAAGATGCCATCGAGGAGCGATGCCATCAAGTAACATGAAGGATGAAGCGAAAGGCTATTGGAACCATGGATACGACACAAGCTCAAAATCAAGCTTGTTGTTCGAGGTGAAATGATAAGATGAAGAAGATCGACGTAAGCTTAGCTCGTCATTGGAAGTTGATCCGGGCATAAGGACCAGGTAGCACAGTTAAAAGTTGGCATGAAAAAAAATGTAGCCGATCAGTCTAGGAATGAAGTGATAGGGTATTAAACTTCCCAGTAACAAGTACTAGGGGTAATACCGGAAGGTAAATTGGAGTAGAGGTTGGACGGGTGAAATGATCTACAGAGGGAAAGTATTTTAACTTATCCAGGAAATGGAATCAAGGAGGGAATATGGTCGAAACCACGATTGTAAAGGATCAATTCATAGATACAAGATGAACTTGTACCAAGGGAATAATTATTTTTACAAGCATCTTCCATGATAATTTCTACATCGAGTCCATGGGCATGAACACAAAGTTCAAGGTCGACTCCCACTTCTTCAATGCATAACCTTTCATTCACTTCTCGTTTTCGAAGAAATTGTAGTGCTGAAAATTTATCTGATGAAGCACCAGAAGAGTATGACTCGCATAACTTTCGAGTTCACATGGATTAGGGAAAACATAGGTTCAATCCATTGGGGCATCTTAGGAACATATACCATGAACTTCATGAGTAAATAACTCAAGCTCGAGAGCAGAGCAAGGTTGACAAAGGAGAGAATACAATTTACCGAAGGCAATATGTATCAGGGGAAGAGCGCACAAAGTTTTGAATATGAAGGACACTGTCAGATAATAATCCAACAAAGGATTCAGCGGTCCTCAATGGATCTGATGTGAGTATCACTACTCAATCAGAAGAAGGAAAGAATGAAAAGGCATCAGATTATAGAAACATCTGAATAATTCGATGCTTAAATGCAAAGAAATTATGATTTCCAAATTAGAAGATCAGAAGCAGACACCCTGATCAAAGACAAGTAAGTTGAATAGATATAGATAGACAATCAATTAAGGTTTGGTTTGACGAGAACCAGCTCATGTCCAGAGTGACGTCTGAGCCGAAGGGACGAATTCTAGTTTCGACTGAAGTTTGAGACCATTCACAAACAAATCAAATCAAAGGCTCAAGATGACGATGACAAAGGATACTAATGAATATTGCTAGACATATGGAAAGTAACCATAATGCGAGCAGGCAAGTATTTGTAGAGCAAAAGTTCGCAAAGGATTATCAAAATATCGAATAGCATTTCAAAGTGTCTTGCGAATCACCAGAACAATTAGGAATGAAAAAATACTCAAAGTGGGAATAATTATTCGTAGGACTATTCATGCGGCAAGGAACTGCAAGGCAGTAAGCTCAAAGGATTCTCGGGACAATGGAGAGTATTTTGGGGTAACTTGTAATAACAAAAGCAACGGGGGAAGATTATATAAATGGCAAGTGCATGTAGTTAATCCTAGGGTTGACGGTGGAAGGGGATTGCAAAAGCGATTGCACATGTTCTCGGGAGAACATCGAAGAATATCTTCGAAGTCTTCTGGTGAAGCAGGCGATCTTTTGGAATGAAGGGGCTCTCTGGGGGGAAGTAGTTACGAGAACCTAGAGTTAGAGTTAGCAAAATCATTTAACCCGAATAGAAGAGAGATAAGAGTCCCAGAACAAAGACGAGAAGTAAAAGATCCTAATACCACCCAATGGTGACGTGGGCCCGTAAGACACACAGCCATGTTAGTAAAAGTTTTGTAGTGACTAGACTCGACTTCGGCCAAGGAGTTGGAAAGGGGGCTACCTACTGGCAGTTGGCTCCGATACCAACTTGTGATGCCCACGATTAAATCGTACACTAATCATACACGCAAATGTGTACGATCAAGATCAAGAACTCACGGGAACACTAATCCTGGCTGAGAACCTCCTAACTACTCCTGGTCGTCGGCCAACTCGTAGTAGTATCCGCCCTCGGGGTAGTAGTGGTAGTCGTCAGTGAGGGCAACTGGCTCCGGGGCTCCATCATCTGGTTGCATCAAACGTATATGGGGAAAAAAGAGGAAGCAAAGCAACCATGAGTACTCATCCGAAGTACTCAGCAAGCAAGGATCTATACTACATATGCACCATTATCAAAGGAAGGCTGTATATGTGGACTGGGCTGCAGAAATGCCAGAATAGAGAGAAGGCCTAGCCCTATCGAAGACTAGCATCTTCAGCATCTTTCAAGCATCTCCAACGGTCTTGCAGCATTATAAGAGTACATAATAGCATAATATAAAGTAGCAGTGGTGTTATCATCCTCACCCAGAGATCCTTCCTCGACTCCCTGCGAGAAAGCAATCCCAGAGTCATACTATCCATTTATCATCACAAGTATCCAGTTCTAGTTGTATCGGTCGGGCTACAACTCCGAGCGTCCGTTGCCGTAGGACAGGCTATCGATAGATGTTTTCTTCCCTGCAGGGGTGCACCAACTTACCCACCACGCTCGCTTAACTCCGGCCAGACACACTTTCCTGGGTCATCTCCGGCCTCGGCCAAACGATACGCCACAAACCGACCTAGGCTAAATAGAGAGGTCAGCACGCCGGACTAAACCTATGCCCCCAGGGGTCATGGGCCATAGCCCCGGGAACTCCTGCACGTTGCGAACGCGGTCGGTGAGCAGACCTAGCTACCTCCTTAAAAAAGGCAGGTGCTTACACAGTCCAACCCGGCGCGCGCCGCTCAGTCGCTGACGTCTATTAAGCTTCGGCTAATGTATACGACGCAGAACGCCCATACTATGCCCACGTGATGGTTAGTGATATCAGGCTAGAGGCCCCTTGGATCAAATATCCAAACCTTAGTGTGTTGGTAGTGCGGTCACGAGCAGAGACTCATGAAAGACGTGACCCCGTCGCCCCGTCTCGAGGACTTGTGGCAAGGGCTAAGAGTGCCCAGCCACGCCTCATATTCAACTCTCGGGTACCCTCCAGGTCAACCCGTCTCCACATCACTCACGAGTACCCCTTAGGGTCGACCCGCCTTTCCAAGTAACAGTTGTAAAGTCCAAGTATCCATGTGTCCAAACATCAAGGGGAAAACCCGAGGAATCACCCTCGGTGAATTCCACTCGATGTAATCATCAAGGTGAACGTAAGAGGAACCACCCTCGAGGTTCACACTAGAGGGGTTGCACGACAGAGTCGTATCTGGACTGGTCAAGGAGGAATCACCCTCGATGACCAAGACCGAATAGCTACACTACAGAGATCTCATCAGGAGTGATGTATGAGGTACCACCCTCGGCACTCGATGGTAACTCTGCAGAGTCGAGCAACAGAAGGGGCGTGATGTGATGTGAGGTGTCGGGCTCTGGTCGTCGATCACGTTGCTCGAGTCGTCGTTGATGAAGCAGGGGCAACAAGGACAAGGTGGGGGTCACTGATGGATCACTAACCAACCTATACTAAGCAGTTTAGGATAAGCAGGTAAGGTAACAATAAGCAGGTTACAAAAGCAGGCTATGCATCATAATAGGAGCAATCAATTACAGTAGCAAAATCGAATGCAAGCATGAGAGAATGGAATGCGCGATATCGGGGTGATCAAAGGGGGGCCTTGCCTGGAAGCTCTGCTGAAAAGGAAGAAGTGTCATTGTCGACGTAGTCGATCACAGGGGCGGCATCGGTCTCGGGGTCTACCGAAGAGAAGAGGGGGAAGAAATAATAAATATAAAGCAAACATAGCATCACGAAGCATAACATGGCAATATGTTGTGCCAGGTGTGACCTAATGTATGGCTACACGATATAGGTGAAGGGGGAATTCAACCGGGAATGTTTTCACGGTTCCGAACCTGTGTGACACAGATGACCGGAGGGGGAATGTTCCATGTTCAGCTAGTTAGAGGCATCTGACAGGTAAACGGACCGCGAATTCGGATTCGTCACGTTTTTCTGAGCAACTTTCATGTAGAAAACATTTTCATCCGAGTTACGGACTATTTTCTTTTAATTTTCAAAGTTTTAAACATTTTTTGGAATTTATACTAATTCGAATGAAAAAAAGCAAAAACGCTAAGTGCACCCAGTGTAGTGCACCCAGAGTGCACCCAGGGGCTGACCAGTGGGTCTAGGAGGTCCCAGTTGACCAGTCAACGTTTGACTGGTCAACGGGGGTGGGGCCCCCTGTCATTGACTGTTTAGTCTAGTCTAACAGTTTAGTTAAATAAACTAGGTGATTAGGCTGATTAACTTTAATTAATTAAGTTAATTAATCGTTTAACTAATTAATTATTTTTAATAATATATTTTTAAAACTTCTATATTTTTTAACAAGGGCATGGGGCCCTGTCGTGATTGGCCCAAAGGCCAAGCGGGCGGGCGGTTACCGGCTATCGGGCGAGGTTGAACTCGGGTAGCTGTTACGCGCGGCAAGGCGCTGCAGGCCCGGGGCGCCAGCGGCGAGCGCCTGCGTCGGGCGGTGGCTAGCGGCGGTAGCCCGGAGCGGCAGCAGCAGGCAGTATCACGGGCGGAGCGGCGCGGGTCGGCTGCGGCGCAGGCGGGCGGCGGGCGACAACGGCGCGGCTCGGCAGGTGCGGTCAGGCGCCGGCGGAGCAGCAAGGCAGCGGCAGCAGGGCGCATCGACGGCAGGAGATGCAGTAGCCGAAGCCTGGTGAGCCGGGGCGCAACGACGAGGCAGGCGCGGCAAAGGGGCAGTGGCCGCGGGCGCCAGCGGCGGTTGGCCGGGTCGAGGCCTCGCGCGCGAGCACTGTAAAGCGCGGGCAGCGGCGGCCGACGCGAGCTAGCAGCACGACGGGGAGCTCCAGCGGGTGGAGGGCGCGGTCGGGTGGAGCCGCCGCGGCCGGGCGCGAAAGCGAGCAAGGGACGGCATTGCAGGTGGGTAGCAGGGCGGGGGGAGTAGGGTGTGGCCCTGGGTGGCCGTAGTTACGGGCATGCGCGCGGACGACCGTAGGCGGCTGCGGCGGCAGCAGTAGCGAGCAGGCGCGGCGGCGGGGCTAGCTACGAAAGGAAAAATGGAGGTGGCAGAGGGGAGCGCCCGCGTGTGCTCACAGCTTTGACGAGAAGGCCCGGGGACGCCGGAGGAGCTCGAGGCGGCGCAGATCGAAGCGGTGGCCGCCGGAGCCCGAGGAGGAAGTCGAGGTTGGGGTGGCGTCACGAGGCCGTCCGGCGCCATGTGGCTCGACGTCGAGGAAGAGGACGGCGCTAAGGTGCTCCTGGGCTCGTCGACGAGGCAAGGGGTGGATGGTGGCCGCGGGATCGAGCGGCGCACGGCGGTGGCATTGGGCGCGGTTGGATCTGGAGGAGGGGGGTCAGAGAGAGGGAGAGGGAGGGGCGCGCTAGGGTTAGTGGGGGGCACCGGGGTCTTGTAGGGGCGGTTCGCCGGTGGATGGTTGCCACGGCGCCGACCGGTGTCATGGCGGGCATCAGTGGCAGCCACGGTTGCAGTGAACAGGGGAAGGGGGAAACAGGGGCGTGTTGGGCCAGCCTAGTGGCCAGTTGGCCAAGGCCTAGGGGAGGGGGAAGGCTTTTCTCTAAAAAACAAATTGTTTCTATTACCTTTCCCTGTTTTGCATTTAGTTGGGACATCAGATGATTTTTTCTTTGAACAAAATTTGGCACATAATTTTAACACAGCAACTTGAGATGGCACCAAAAAGTTTGGGGTCCAAAGGAGTTGCGTAACCATTTTTAGAAATAGAAAAGGCCAATTTAATTGTTGTTGGACCACTAAATAATTTTCCAGGGGCACTTTGGGAATCCAAAAGAGGTTGGTTCCAACATGAAAAATATCTAGGGATTATTTTCCACACTTTGAACATTTTATTTTGCATGTTTGAGAAATTTGAATTTTGACTTTAATTTGAAATTGAACCGGATTGAATCAAAGGGGGATCTAGCAACAGTGAAAAAGATGACGTGGCATCATTAACTTGGGATTGCTGTAGTTTAATTATCCGGGTATCACAAGCGGGTAGCCAACAGTCACTTGAGGCGTAGGCAGCGATAGGTAGCCGCCGTTGGGCTGCTGTCACGGAGCCGCCAGGAGCGCCCCAGGGTCAGTCGGGCGTGGATCTAGAAGACTCGGTGCTGGTACCCGAGGGATCTGTATGTGGTAGGAGTGGACCACTCCAGTGCACGAGTTGGCATCAAGGGTCGGGACGGGGAGGGCTGGTGCTAGCGTGGTGTGCCCCTAAACCCTGCTGCTGCTACTATTTAGGGTGGCCACTGCACTTGTTGTACCGGCCACCATTGGGCTGCTGCTGGGGCACGGGTGGCGGATGGAAGAAGATCGGCGCGACGGGAGGCCATTGCTGCTACGGGGCCGGCGGCGCGGGCATGGGCATGCCGCGAGAAGTGCCAGCGACGAGAGCGGTGTGTTGTACCCGAGACTTCACCATCTTCATATGGCGCTCCTCCAAGCGCGGGTAGGTGACGGCGGTGTGGAATGTCGGCTTTGGAAACAAGGCTAAGTTGGACGCCGCGTTGCCGAAGTCCTCGTTGAGGCCGACGGTGAGGGTGCTAAGGATGAGCTCGTCGAAGACCTTCGTGCCGATGCGCATAGCTCATCAGCGAGCATCTTCAAGCGCATGCAGTAGTCGTCGATGGTGGTGTCATTTTGATGACAACAATAAAATTCTTGCTGCGAAATAACAAGACATTGGAGTTTGTTGTCGCTGAAGAGCTCGTTGATCTTGTTCCACATGGAGCACGCGTAATTATCCTCGGAGAGGACCATGTGAAACAAATCCTTGGATATGGGGAGATAGAACCATCGAATGAGCGTAGCATCAATGGCTGACCACTCCGGATCGCCCTTCAGCGGGTCGGCGTTGACAGAACGGTCGATGTGATCGGTGAGGAAGTACTCGTAAAAGACGAGGTAGAAGTAGGTTTTCCACGCATAATACGTGGAGTTGTTTTACTCGAGGCGGATATGGGACACGATCAAAGAAACTGAGATCGCGTATGTTGGCGGTGGATGGAGGGTCGAGGCCGGTGAATGGGATGGAAGCACCAGAGAGGGAGGAGTTGGGGCAGTCCATGGCGGCGATACTGGATGGAGATGGGAGAGAAAGGTGTGGCGGTGGCTACAGTGGGTTAGGGTTAGGGTTTTTGTGTGAGGTGAGAAGGGAGGGAGAGAGGCAGCGGCGGCACTAGGGGGCAGCGGTTGTGGTGGGAGAGGGGGTGTGGCAGTGGTAAGGTGAGGCGGCGGCAGGGAGTGGAAGCTAGGTCGTAGGAGAGAAGATGGAAACTAATACCATGTTGTTGGGAAATATGAGATTGCACGACACACTTGATTGATCACGTGTGCTACATCAACCGTTCGAGCCTTCACTATGAAGTTGACCCCCCCCCCCCCCGAACCCTATCCCCTCCCCCGCCGCCACATGCAGGGCCTCGGGGAGGGTATCCTGCTCCCCTCCTCCTCCCTCCTCCGCACTCGCCGCCGCCAAAGGGTGTGGCCAAGCGAAGTACGACCGGCGACGGCGATGGCAGGGCTCAACTTCTCCCTCGCACCGTGGGTTGGCGTGGGTTGGCCTCCTCGGGCCTGGGCGCGGTGCGGGTTCGAGGTATCGCGGCGTAGCGGTGCTCCCGCGAGCTTCTCCAAAGCGGGTGTGGTGGCGGCGTGAAGGGTTGTGCGGCGGGGGTGCGCGTCTGCGAAGCAGCTGGCTTTTTCGGCCGGCAGACGGCGCTGGCCGTGGCGGCTCTGGCCGGTGGCTTCTCTGCCTCCTTGTGGCAGCAGGTGTCAGCGGCGGTGGTGCCATGTGCTAGCTCGAGCCTGTCCATGGCCCTAGTTAGGATGGGCGGTGGTGCCCTGTGCTGGCTCGGGCCTGTCCATTGCCCTAGCTGAGACGGGCGGCAGGGCGTGCTTTGGCTGGCTCCGGTAGTGCGACAGTCGGGGTTTTGCAGGAGCGCAAAGTGGTGGTGGCGTCCTCCTGCTTCTGGAGATGCGCCAACGGAGTACGGGGCTGGCCAGTTGCCGGTGGTGCCGGCCCCATGTGCAACGGGGTCGGCACAGATCTAGGGTTCGTGCTTGGGTGGGCTAGATCGGGGCCCGAGACGGATCGGAGCTGGTGCTTTGAGTAGGAGAGGTCAGGCTTGGCCTGGGATGTGCTCATGGATGGTGCTCGTGCCCCCTTTATGGGCACGCTGCTCGAGGGTGGTGGTCGCAATATCGTTGCCTCGGTGCACGGGTCGCCGTCAGTATCCACGGACATGGCGTCGTGTGAGCTCGCCTCGCCATGGGCTTGGGGCTGGCTCGCCGGCGGCTGCTGGCAGTCTCGGGGTTGTGTCCCCTCCCCCTAGTCCATCGGGTATTGGCTGGGGACGGAGGTGTGGGTGCCTCCGACGATGGAGGCACCTATCCAGACTCGGGGACTGATGCCGGGCTAGGAGTAGATAGAATGACATCGCTCCTCCTACCATGGTTGGGTGCAGTGAGATGTGTGCGGCCGGTGGTATCTCGTGACAGAGATTCCGGGGCGACGGCCCTAGATGGAGATCCACATGGTTGCTCTTTGGCGGGCATCATTGTCGAAAAGGATCGTGATGGTTGACTAGTGGAGGCTGAATTGGCAACTACCAATTTTTAGTTATTCTTAACAAATTAAGATTAGCGGCAAATAGGTTGTCTAGATATGAAACTAGGTGAAAAACCTATATGATGCTAGCAATAACAAAAACAAAAGCAAGCAAGATACACAACACAAGTCGCTTGCACAAAGTAAAGATAAGAGATAACCATAAGTGGAGTCGGTGGAGACGAGGATGTGTTACCGAAATTCCTTCCCTCTGAGAGGAAGTATGCATCGGTTTGAGCGGTGTGGAGGCACAATGCTCCCCAAGAAGCCACTTGGGCTACTGTATTCTCCTCACGCCCTCACACAATGCGAGATGCCGTGATTCCACTAGTGGTGCCCCTGAAGGTGGCGTCCGAACCATTACAAACAAGGTTGGGGCAATCTTCACAACCGAATTGGAGACTCCCAACACCACCACGGAGCTTCACCATAACTGGAATGTGGCTCCAAGGTGCCCTCAACCGTCTAGGGTGCTCAAACACCCGAGAGTAACAAGATCCGCAGGATTAGTGGGGGGAATCAAATTTCTCTTGGCGGAAGTGTAGATCGCGGCCTTCTCAACCAATCCCAAGAAAATCAACAAGTTTGATTGGCTAGGGAGAGAGATCGGGCGAAAATGAGGTTTGGAGAAACAATGGAGTTTGGGGAGGAAGAGGTGGGTATTCTTGGGGAAGAAGACCCCCTTTATATAGTGGGGAACAAATCCAACTATTATGCAGCCCTCAGCCCGCACATAAGCGGTACTATCGAGCGATACTGTAACGCCCACGATGCGGCTATATCTCCCACGTGTCGAGGCACGACTTAGAGGCATAACCGCATAGTGGTTTTGTCGCAAGATGGGTCATCTTCACACAATCCCATGTAATGAACAAGAATGGGATAAAGAGTTGGCTTACAATCGCCACTTCACACAATACATAAATATAATTCATACATCATCATAAATACACACATAGACCGACTACGGTCAAGATCCAGATGAAAATAAGATAACCCCAAATGCTAGATCCCCGATCGTCCCAACTGGGCTCCACTACTGATCATCAGGAAAAGACACATAGTAACGACCACGTTCCTCATCGAACTCCCACCTGAGATCGATCCCATCATCTGCACTGGCATCGTCGGCACCTGCAACTGTTTTGGTAGAATCTGTGAGTCACGAGGACTCAGCAATCTCACACCCGCGAGATCAAGACTATTTAAGCTTATAGGAAAGGATGGTGTAATGAGGTGGAGCTGCAGCGGCAATAAGCATATATGGTGGCTAACATACGCAAAAGAGAGCATGAAGAGAAGCAACGGAACGGTCGTCATCTAGCACTGACCAAGAAGTGATCCTGAACTCCTACTTACGTCATACATAACTCAGACCGTGTTCACTTCCCGGACTCCGCCGAGAAGAGACCATCACGGCTACACACGCAGTTGACGTAGTTTAATTGGGTCAAGTGACAAGTTCTCTACAACCGGACATTAACAAATTCCCATCTGCCTCATAACCGCGGGCACGGCTTTTGAAAGATAATACCCTGCAGGGGTGTCCCAACTTAGCCCATCATAAGCTGTCACAGTCAACGAAGGATAAACCTTCTCCCGGAAAGACCCGATCAGTCTCGGAATGCCGGTTTACAAGACATTTCGACAATGGTAAAACAAGACCAGCAAAGCCGCCCGAATGTGCCGACAAATCCCGATAGGAGCTGCACATATCTCGTTCTCAGGGCACACCGGATAAGTCAAGCTACGAGTAAAACCAGACCTCGAGTTTCCCCGAGGTGGCCCCGCAGGCTGCTCGGTTCGGACCAACACTCAAAGGAGCACTGGCCCGGGGGGGTTAAAATAAAGATGACCCTCAGGCTCGCGAAAACCCGGGGGAAAAGGCTTAGGTGGCAAATGGTAAAACCAAAGTTGGGCCTTGCTGGAGGATTTTTATTCAAGGCGAACTGTCAAGGGGGTCCCATAAATCACCCGACCGCGTAAGGAACGCAAAACTCAAGGAACATAGTCCCGGTATGACAGAAACTAGGGCGGCACGAGTGGAACAAAACACCAAGCATAAGGCCGAGCCTTCCACCCTTTACCAAAATATATAGATGCATTAATTAAATAAGAGATATTGTGATAACCCAACATATCCATGTTCCGACACGGAACAAACTTCAACTTCACCTGCAACTAGCAACGCTATAAGAAGGGCTGAGCAAAAGTGGTAACATAGCCAAACAACGGTTTGCTAGGAAAGGATGGTTAGAGGCTGACATGGCAAAATGGGAGACAAGATATAGCAAGTGATAGGTAACGCGGCATGGCAATAGAGCGAACAACTAACAAAGCAAAGATAGAAGTGATTTTGAGGGGTGGTCATCTTGCCTGCAAGGTTCTCAGAGTTGTCGAAAGCTTGATCCTCGTAAGCGTACTCAACAAGTTCCTCGTTCACGAACTCGTCTCCCGGCTCTACCCAAGACAAGAACACAAACAAACGGAACCACAATCAATCACGAGAAATGCACAAGCAACATGATGCAAAACATGTATGATATGCTTGTGCTAGTCACCACAGAGATCACAAAAATACATGGCATACACCCTTGGGAAGATGGCATGGCATACAACAAAACACATGTAGAGCTCATGCCCATAAGATGCACAGATTAAATGATACAAAAATAACAAATCTCCAAGTTCTGATAAGAACCAGTAGATAACAGCAACTAGCCCTCTTGCAACAGAGATTTGGGCATCAAGATGACCTCTAATAAACATGGTGCAATTGAACAAAATGTAGAGCATCATGAGGCGAACAATTTGACATATTACACATGCGAAACGGAGCTATATGCATAGAGTTATGCAACGATGAACAGGTGCATATGCTGTAAGAATCACAGGACTTAGCAGTTTCGGGGGGGGAGAGAAAGTCAATGCCCGGGAGTACCAGATCGGATCGAGGCCCGTAGCTCTCGAGCTCGGGCTCGGGGCCGGCGATGGAGGGCGGCCGGAGTCGGGGAAGTGGAAGGAGGCGACGGCGAGGGTGCGCCGGTGGCCGGCGACGGCGGGGCCGCGGCGAGGAGGCGGCGCGCGGCGGCGGTGATGCCCGGCGGCGGCAGCGCGGCGAACAGGCGGCGGCACGGCGATGATGGCGGCGGCGGGCGGCGGCCGGCGACGCAGATCGGCGTCGGGCCCGGGAGGGCCCGCGGCGGGCCTGCGGGCCGGCGCGGTGGAGAGGGCGGCGGCGACAGGTGGCGCGCGCCGATTCGCTGGACGCGGCGGCGGAGATGTCCGGCGGGCGCCGGACACGTCCGGTGGCGGCGGGGGAAGTTAGGGTTGCGGGGACTGCGAATGTAATTTCGGGATTCTCACATATAAATAGGTAGAGGGAGTTAGGAGGCTCCAAATGAGGTGCGGTTTCCGCCCACACGATCGTGATCGAACGACCTAGAGCATGGAAGAGAGTTTGGTGGGTTTTGGGCTGGTTTTTGAGGGGGTTTTTGCTGCACACTCAAATGGCCTTTGCGGATGCCCGGTTAACCGTTGGAGTACCAAACGACCTCCAAATGGAACGAAACTTGACCGGTGGTCTCCGGGTGGTATAATAAGGCCACTTGACAAGCCTCGGTCCATTCCGAGAATGTTTGACACCCGCTCACGAAAGAAAACAAAAGGGGTGCGCCGGAGGAGATAGGAGCGCCGGATTACAAAACGGACAACGGGGAAAATGTTCGGATGCAAGAGACGAACACGTATGCAAATGCAATGCACATGATGACATGATATGAAATGCATGACATGAACAAAATGCAAAACGACAAACAAAGCCCGACCACGGAGGGAATATCATAACGCATAGCCGAAAATGGCAAGAGTCGGAGTTACAAATATGGAAAGTTACATGCGGGGTGTTACAGATACTATCGCCCAAGCTGTAGTGGCGGGAAAGTAAGTGCAATGACACAAGGTCACGAGCCCGTAGTGCCACCGGAGCGGTACTACCGCTTGCCCCAACGGTAGAAGCAGTACCACTGCACTGTGGTGGCAGGGGTTGTGGTAGTACGGTAGCAGCGATACTGCCGCCCAGAATGGATAGTACTACCGCTAACAGCCGGGACTGCCACTCCCTACTACCGCTAAGAAAAATAAGGGAGCGTTGAAGATCAGAGCCGCGAGCGGTACTGGTACCAGAAGTAGGCGCGGTACTACCGCTCCTACTTCCGCTTGCTCTACTAGGTCAAAGGGGGCTCCACGGAAGTGAGTGAGAGGGACTACCGCTGGACTACCATGCAACCCGACACGAAGAATCGAGACCCAAGTAGATGGCGGTGGTACGCGCGGTACTAGCAGTGGTACTACCGCGAACAAGCGGTACTACCGCTGCCACCAGGGGTACGACCACTGGTAGCTCTCTAGCTGCCCTTCTGGAAAACGGAGGGAGAACTCCATCGAAGCGGAAAGCCGACGGGGGAGCAAAGTAGAATGTGTATGTGATGATTCCACCCAAACCTTTTCGAAGTGGACCCCCTCTTGATAGTACGGTTTTCCTATGACTCAAGTCCACTAGAAAAGAAACGTAGGAAATGAAAACCGTCTTCAATCTAAACTCCGAGGGGCTCGAATCGTCTTGTGCCATATGATCAAATATCTGAAATGCTCAATGCACACATTAGTCTGCAAAAGCATTGTCATCAATCACTAAAACCACTAAGGGAGAAATATGCCCTAAACATCTCCCCCCTTTTGGTGGATTGATGACAACATGGGATTTGCACAAGAATAAACACAGGATAGTATGCAAACCCGAACCTACAAAATATTGACGGTCTCCCCTTAGATGTGTGCACTAATTAAGTATGCTTTTGGAATGCAAAGTACACACATTTGGATCAACACTCCCCCCATATTTTATAGACCGGCAAAACCTGCATAAAAATATAAAAAAGATAATGAAGGATGCACTCAATAGCATGAGCATAAAGATAGTGCACAAGATAAGCATGATATCTCACAAGCTAACATAATGCTAGACATAGAGGATAACAAGGGTAGCATATATCTCACACCATATGTCTCGGTTTCCAGGTCTCACAAACATAAACCAAAGAAATATGACAAAAGAGTTCACGAGAGAGAAAAGCAAAAAAATAAGACACACTCGTGACTCAGCAAATCCCTAAACTCTCTCCCACTTTGGCATCGAGACACCAAAAGGGCAAAGGGCACCGCTAAGACAAAGGTGGTAGCAACACTCCACGGCATCACCAATCGTGCTCCTCCTCCTCGGACTCCTCTACAGCATGAGACGTACCTCCATCTTCCTTCAGACCACTTGCAGTTCTGGCAGATCGAAGCCTCCTCATCTGTGATCTTATCCTCGGAGCCACTAGAGACTTCAAGGCCAACCTGCCTCATAATGGCCTTTTCTCGACTGTGGGCCTTCTTAGCGGCCACATGTGCCGTGTAATGACCCTTAGCCTGAAAGCAAAACAACTTCTTTATCTTCTGATTGAGCTTTTTAGCCCATTCTCCTCCACAAGATGCACATGCTCACAACAAGAGTTAGTAGCATGGGCGTTATCAATTAAAACAAAAGGAGGACACGTGGAAATCTCCTTGGTTAATTTCACTTGGAGTTGATCATGAGACTCCTTGAGAGAGGCATGAACACCCTTCAAGACCTTGTGAGACTTGTCAAGTGTGTCAAACTCTTCCTTGAGTCTATCATGGCCAACTCCAAGTGCAACCTTCTTGGGTTTAAGACCACGAGTAAGAACAATAGCATGATCAAGATCCTTTTGTAATTTAGCAAGATCTACGTTGTGTGACTCCTCAAAAGCCAAACGAATACCTCGCTCTTTCTCAAGAGCAGTGGAAAGATCCGCGATCTCATCGGCATAGTCATGACTATGCCCTTATAACTTAGAGATGGTATCCTCATGAGACTCAATGACATCATTGGCCTCACCAAGTTGTTCCAAGAGAGCAACAAAGTGCTTCTTGGTCTCACCTCTTATCTTACTCGAGAACTTATCAAATTCATTCTCATCAACTTTCACCACCTCACTATCCTCTACACAATCTAACAAAGGAGTACTAGTGATGGTAGTTTTGATGTTGGGGGTTACCTTGTTGATACCATTGGCCATGAGGCACTTGGCAATGAGGTTCTTCTCATTGGAGGCGTCGAAGAGAGACACCTTGGTAGGTGAAGAGGTGGCAATGCCCATGGTTGCCATTGCCATTGCTTCACCACTTATATCTTCTTCATCATCATTGGAGATGTACTCTTCTTGTGACATGAAGCCCTTTTGAGGTATCTTCTTGGTGAAGTTGTTTTTGTTGGGGAAGGACTTGGCTTTGTCTTTGCGAATGAGCTTGCCACCATCGTCCTCCCTTTTCTCATATGGACAATCCACCACAAAGTGACTCAAATTGCCACAATTGTAGCAAGTCCTCACTCGTTGCTTGCTCTTTGAGCCATTTGAGTTGTTCTTGGAGAAGTTTGGCCTTGAGGTTCTCTTGTTGCCCCAAAATTGCCTTGACACAAGAGCCATGTTCTCGTGGTAAGCATACTTGGTGTCTTCGGGACAACTCTCTTCTTCTTCCTCCTCTTCTTCTTCCAGAATGGCCTTGGCCTTCAAGGCAAGATTGGGAGAGGCTTTCATTGACCGACACGAGCTAGTTCATTGTCGGCGGTCTTGTTCCTGATGTTCATGGCAATAAAATCATCCAACACTTCACTTGAAGACAAGGTGTGGAAATTCGGCCTTTGACGAATCACGGAGGACATGGCCTTGTTGAATGGCATGATGGCCTTGAGAAACTTGCGTTTGATCCAATTGCCATCCGTATCCTTGCTCCCATGATCTTGAAGAGCGATCGCAAGAGTTGTCAATCTTTGATAGAGATCGCAAGGATCCACATCTTCAATCATCAAAAACTCATCGGCCTCATCAAGAACCACCCCAAAGTTGGATCACTGTATGCTCGAGCTCCCCTTGTACAAAGATATGTTGTGTTCCCAACAATCCTTTGCACGGGAGAAGGGATGCAGGTCAGATAGATCTTCAGGAGGCACCGCGGATTGGAGCATGGACAATGTGGAGTGATTGTATTGATTATCCACCTCTTCTCTTGGAGTGAGGTTGTTTGGATCATGCGGGTAGAAGCCTTGCTCGATGATTCTCCAAAGATTCATTGAGTTGTGATTCAAATGAGACTTGATATGAAAAAACCCAATTAGTGAAATCACCCTTCACAAGTTTAGGAGGAGGACCAAGGTTGTTAATACGCGATGTAGGGACCGGTCCTCCATAGACCGGGGGAGGGGGGTACCGAGGCAAAGGTTCCCGTCCCATTCTTGTTTTGAGGGAAGGAGGTTTGAGTATCTTTAGCCGCTTCCTTGCCGGAATTGGCCTCTGACTCTGATGCGGTGGGATTAACCTCAAGCAACGCAACGAATCTGGAATAGTTTTCAACCCATCAAGTAATTATTTAAGCATGGACTTGACCTCGGCCGTCATAGACGTCTTAAGTGAAGCCATACCTTCATTTAAGTCATCTCGAGTGATCGAGTGGAGTTTAAGTGAAGCCATAGCTTCATTTAAGTCGTCTCAAGTGATCGAGTTCAACTCCATGGCCTCAGGCACATCCTCATCTCCGTGAACCATACTCTTCGAGTGATGAAACCCTTAAAAAGAGATGAGGCTCTGATACCAACTGAAAAGGATTGATATGGTTGACAAGAGGGGGGTGAATAAGCAACTACCAATTTCTAGTTTTTTCTTAACAATTATGATTAGCGACAAATAGGTTGTTTAGATATGCAACTAGGTGAACAACCTATATGATGCTAGCAATGACAAAAACAAAAGCAAGCAAGATACACAACACAAGTAAAGCTTGCACAAAGTAAAGATAAGAGATAACCACAAGTGGAGACGGTGGTGACGAGGACGCGTTACCGAAGTTCCTTCCCTTTGAGAGGAAGTACGTCTGCGTTGGAGCGGTGTGGAGGCACAATGCTTCCCAAGAAGCCACAAGGGCCACCGTATTCTCCTCATGCCCTCACACAATGTGAGATCCGTGATTACACTAGTGGTGCCCTTGAAGGCGGTGACCGAACCTTTATAAAAAGGGCTGGGGCAATCATCACAACCGAATTGGAGGCTTCCAACACCACCACGGAGTTTTACCACAATGGAATGTGGCTCTGAGGTGACCTCAACCGTCTAGGGTGCTCAAACACCCAAGAGTAACAAGATCCGCAAGGGATTAGTGGGGGGATGAAATTTCTCTTGGTGGAAGTGTAGATTTGGGCCTTCTCAACCAATCCCTAGAAAATCAACAAGTTTGATTGGCTAGGGAGAGAGATCGGGAGAAAATGAGCTTTGGAGCAACAATGGAGTTTGGGGAGGAAGAGGTGGGTCTTCTTGGGGAAGAAGACCCCCTTTATATAGTGGGGGACAAATCCAACCGTTATGCAACCCTCAGCCCATACATTAGCGGTACTACCGCCGGGGAGCGGTACTACCGCGCAATCGGTGGTGGCAGGAAAGTAATTGCAATGACACAAGGTCACGAGCCAGTAGTGCCGCCAGAGCGGTACTATCGCTTGCCCCAGCGGTACTACCACTGGGGTTGCAGTACCACGGCACTGTGGTGGCAGGGGTTGTGGTAGTACGGTAGCAGCGGTACTGCCGCCCAGAATGGACTGTACTACTGCTAACAGCCGGTACTGCCGCTCCCTACTATAACTAAGAAAAACAGGGGAGCGCTGAAGAGCAGAGCCGCGAGCGATAGTGGTAGAGGAAGTAGGCGCGGTACTACCGCTCCTACTGTTGCTCCTACTTCTGCTTGCTCTACTGGGTCAAAGGGGGTTCCACGGAAGTGAGCCAGAGGGACTACCGTTGTACTACCGTGCAACCCGACACGAAGAATCGAGACCCAGGTAGATGGCGGTAGTACGCGCGGTACTAACAGCGGTACTACCACCGGTAGCTCTCCAACAACCCTTTTGCAAAACAGAGGGATAACTCCATCGAAGCAGAATGGCGACGGGGGAGCAAAGTAGAATGTGTACGTGATGATTCCACCCAAACCTTTCCGAAGCGGATCCCCTATGGATAGTACGATTTCCTACGACTCAAGTCCACTGAAAAAGAAACATAGGAAATAAAAACCATCTTCACTCTAAACTCCGAGGGGCTCGAATCGTCTTGTGTCATATGATCAAATATCTGAAATGCTCAATTCACATGATTAGTCCGCAAAAGCATTGTCATCCGTCACTAAAACCACTAAGAGAGAAATATGCCCTAATAATTGCGGTGGTGGTGGCTCTCCTCTTGGGTTGTGTGCACAACAGGAGGTGTTGTGGCGGGTAGCTCCGACGTGCCCTCCCTCGGAAGGGCGGCATCCTGATCTGGATCTGGAGGTTTGACATTGTCGCGCTCCTCCTAGCGGCCTCATGGTGGCACGGGTGAGTTGCCGAGCAAAAGCTCAATGCTTCGGCACCGACGACGGCGACACCCGTGGGTGCTGAGGGAGTCCTGGATTAAGGGGTCCTCGGGCGTCCGGAATATGTGACGTGGGTCGGACTAATGGGCCATGAAGATACAAGACAGAAGACTTCTTCCCGTGTCCGGATGGGACTCTCCTTTACGTGTAGGGCAAGCTTGGCGTTCGGATTTGAAAATTACTTCCTCTGTAAACCGACTCTGTACAACCCTAGGTCGCTCCGGTGTCTATATAAACCGGAGGGTTTAGTTCGTAGGGGCAATCATAAACATACAAGCTAGACATCTAGGGTTTAGCCCTTACGATCTCGAGGTAGATCAACTCTTGTAAACCCCATATTCATCCAAGATAATCAAGCAGGAAGTAGGGTATTACCTCTATCAAGAGGGCCCGAACCTGGGTAAACATCGTGTCCCTGTCTCCTGTTACCTTTGATCCTCAGACGCACAGTTCGGGACCCCCTACCCGAGATCTGCCGGTTTTGACACCGACATGGGTGCTTTCATTGAGAGTTCCACTGTGCCATCGACAGAAGGTTCGATAGCTCCATCAGTCATCCACAACAATGCTTCCCTGAGGGAGGTCTTTCTCCCCGGCCAGATCTTTGTGTTCGGCGGCTTCGCACTGCGGGCCAACTCGCTTGGCCATCTAGAGCAGATTGACAGCTACGCCCCAGGTCACCATATTAGTTTTGGAAATCTGGATTATGTCGTCGATATCCGAGGAAATTTGATATTCCAAGGGTTCGCGACCCCAACCTCCGCTCTGGCCTTAGATCCGGAGCACGTCACCAGGTCCGAAGACGGTATTTCCGAGCCCGCCGGACTCTCTGCGGCTATTGAGCCTAGTACGAGAGAACCGGAGGAAGTAGTGTCACCGGCGATCATCATGAAGCTGGACTCTTCTCCGAACACTGGCTCCGAACCCTCGGAGTTAGCATCGTGTGAGCTCGGCCAAGGAGTTTCCTTCCCGCCGTACTCCACGGACTCTCTTCTCCCTGGCCAAACCTCGCCTTTAAGCGAGGCTCTGGACTTAATGCGATCCCTCGTCATTACAGAGGGGCAACGTCCAAACTACGCCTGGCCCG
The DNA here is from genome assembly GCF_018294505.1 of Triticum aestivum. Taxonomy (NCBI): domain Eukaryota; kingdom Viridiplantae; phylum Streptophyta; class Magnoliopsida; order Poales; family Poaceae; genus Triticum; species Triticum aestivum. The sequence goes on along the minus strand of NC_057811.1, from coordinate 181,154,217 downwards.
GACTAGGGGCTGAGAGCGGGGAATTTTACGTCCCACCCACCGCCCACTTCATAGCCACAGTCGAGGACTTAACCGACATGCTCGATTACGGCTCCGAAGACATCCCGATAAGAGCAGGCCCAAAACCCGCCGTTTACCGGACGCTGGACGGCCACCTCTTCATATGACGTGTACATGGTGGATACACCCAAAGAGGATAACGGCGATAACGAGAAAAATCCAGTTGAGGATAAACCTCCTGAGACACAACCAAACCACCGACGTCAGCGGCGCCGTTCTAAATCATGCCGTGGAAAGACATCAATACCGGCACCGGAGACAACAATACTCCGGACGATGCCGAAGACCAAGAAGACCCCTTCGAGCCAACCTCCGAACAGGACGATCGGGAAGATGGGCAACTTGGCCCTGATGAACAGGCCGTAAACGAAGACTCGGAGGATAGTAATTATCTTCCACTCTCCGAGGATGAGGTGAGCCTCGGCGATGAAGACTTTATCGTGCCTGCGGAACCCCTTGAGCAGGAGCGCTTAAGCGCCGGCTAATAGCCACTGCAAGGAGCCTGAAAAAGAAGCAGCAGCAGCTTCAAGCTGACCAAGATCTGCTCAACGACAGGTGGACTAATGTCCTGGCAGCCGAGGAATACAGCCTCGGGCGCCCAACCAAGAGTTACCCGAAGCGTAAGCTGCTACCTCAATTCGATGACGAGGCGCTAGAGCCCGTACCATCAGCGTGTAACGCGGCCGACCGACCACCACGTGGCCGTGGCAAAACGGCAACTCAAGCCGAACACCAGCCCGTACTACCTTGTCGTAAAAGTAGAGACACAACAGCTCGGGGATATACGTACGACCTACAGCAAGACTTGGAAAATAGAGCAGGTCAGACCAGATCAATCTACGGACCACGGGGGCGTGCCCCGACGCGCGAGGACGGCTATCTAGCCGGGCGCGACAAGCATAACCACATACAGGCCAAAAACCGCAGACGGACTCTATCCGAACTGCGTCGCGACTTGGACCGATATAGAGGCGCCGCACACCCCCTCTGCTTCACTGACGAAGTAATGGAGCATGAATTCCCATAAGGGTTTAAACCCGTGAACATCGAATCATATGATGGAACAACAGATCCCGCAGTATGGATTGAGGACTTTCTCCTCCATATTCATATGGCCCACGGTGATGATCTTCATGCCATCAAATACCTCCCGCTAAAGCTCAAGGGACCAGATCGGCACTGGTTAAACAGCCTGCCAGAAAACTCCATTGGCAGCTGGGAGGACTTGGAAGACGCCTTCTGCGACAACTTCCAGGGTACTTACGTCCGACCTCCGGATGTCGATGACTTAAGTCACATCGTTTAATAGCCCGGGGAGTCGGCCAGGAAATTCTGAACCAGGTTCCTAATTAAAAAGAACCAGATCGTCGACTGTCCAGATGCCGAAGCCCTAGCAGCCTTTAAGCATAGCATTCACGACGAATGGCTCGCCCGGCACCTTGGCCAAGAAAGCCGAAGTCCATGGCAGCCCTCACGGCACTTATGACCCGCTTTTGCGCGGGCGAAGATAGTTGGCTAGCCCGTAGCAGCAACAATGCAATCAAACCTGGCACCTATAAAGCCAGAAATAGCAACGGCAAGCCCCGACGCAACAGGCACAAGCGTCAGAACAACGGTGACAATACCAATGACACGGCGGTCAACGCCGGATTCAGTGGCTCCAAGTCCGGTCAGCGGAATAAGCCATTTAAAAGAAGCAATCCGGGCTCATCCAACTTGGACCGAATCCTCGATCGACCATGTCAGATCCACGACACCCCTGATAAACCCGTCAATCATACCAACAGAAGATGTTGGGTCTTTAAACAGGCCGGTAAGTTAAATACCGAGAATAAGGAGAAGGGGCTGTCAAGTGAGGACGATGACGAGGAGCCCCGTCCACCGAACACAGGGGGACAGAAGAAATCCCCCCCCCCCAGTCAAATCGATGAACATGATATACGTTACTCATATCCCCAAGAGGGAGCGCAAACGCGCTGAGGGACGTCTATGCGATAGAGCAAGTCGCCCCAAAATTCAATCCATGGTCATCCTGCCCGATCACTTTCGATCGCAGGGACCATCCGACCAGTATCCGTCACGGCGGCTCAGCCGCACTGGTCCTCGACGCAATCATTGATGGATTCCACCTCACGCCAGTCCTCATGGATGGTGGCAGCAGCCTTAACCTGCTCTATCAGGACACAGTCCGCAAGATGGGCATCGATCCGTCAAGGATCAAGCCCACAAAAACTACCTTTAAAGGAGTAATACCAGGTGTAGAGGCCCGTTGCACGGGCTCAATCACATTGGAAGTCGTCTTCGGATCGCCGGACAACTTCCGAAGAGAAGACTTGATCTTCGACATCGTCCCCTTCCGCAGTGGCTATCACGCACTACTCGGATGAACCGCATTTGCTTGCTTCAATGCGGTGCCACACTATGCCTATCTCAAACTTAAGATGCCCGGACCACGCGGTGTCATAACAGTCAACGGAAACATGGAACGCTCCCTTCGCGCCGAGGAGCACACCGCGGCCCTGGCAGCGGAACTACAGGGCGGCCTTATCAAGCAGAACATCAATTCAGCGGCCAAGCTCCCGGACACTATTAAACGAGTCTGGACTACTCCACAGCATGATAGTCCAGCTCGTCAGGAGTTCGACTAGCAATTCGGCCTCCGTCTCAGTCCCGACCGAATTGTGGCGTACGTACCGCGCGTACATAACTATGCACTAAAAATACCATGGGCAAAGACGGAGGCATAACTCGATCATGGTCCACAATATGGCTCGACCTTATCTGGGCACTCATACTTTCCCTTTTCCTTCTATCCTTTTCATGTTTCTTTTCCACGGGCCCCTCACGATGGCCTGATCGTCGATCCTTTCGAAGGATAAACATACCAAGGAGGCAAGCAGCATAGACGTGTGGCAGAATATCTAGATGATCTTTTTGACGATCACTTTACCTGTTTTCAGGACCCACACGTAGCTTCCCCTTGGTCTCGGCATGTTAAATAGCCCTGTTGCTCATCGCATTATTTGTACAAATACGCTTTGACGTATCAATCAGATTATAATGGAAACAATTTCCGGCCCAACATATGTGGCACTGGCTTACTCCTTCATTATATTTCACTGTTTTTATCGATTGCACTCGTACACTTTGGTACGACTTAAATCGCCAGGGGCCCCATTGTGCTCCATACGTTTACAACAAGTCCGAACACTTTTTATAGTATAATTCGGCGCCCCGAATATCGCATTATATGCATCGGCTCCGAATCATGTCTTTGGTCAATAGTTGGATTGCCCGGCTCCTATGCTTGCTACCTTACGTTCTGTCTTATCGGCTAGGGTAGTAAAGGGAGAACTACTGCGATTGTGTTTCTGGTTTATCTAGATAAACACCTTAGTAGAGAAAGCCGAAAACTGACTGTCATGATGCGGTGAGAGCTGGTCAGCTATTCAGTGGCTAAACATAAATCTCTTGCGATTTTTTCCGCATTATGCGACGGATCGGCCTCCACCCGATCAGGTGTCTACAACGCCCTAGTCCGGATAAACAAATACTAACTAGGGGCTGCGCCTACACTCCTATTGTCAAACTCCTATGGTTAAGTGAGGGTGATAAAGTCACATAGTCCGATTGCCTGGTTCGCTGCACTAAACACCTCCTTCAAGGACCAAACTCTTGGGTCAAGTGTGTTTAGGTTCCATCCCGAACACCCCCGTACTACCTACGTGGGGGCTGAAGCTGACGACTGGCCAACTCTCAGATTTAATAAACGGCCGCACAGGAGGAGATATTTTTGAAAAACAACAAGGAATATATTGCATATAGGCTTTGTTTCATAATACGGGACTGGGTAACACGAATACATTCATTCAATGATAATGTCCTTCGCACACTGGCCCTCTACAATGCGGGACCCTTCCAGGACATCATCAAAATATAGCTCGGGCGTGCGGTGCTCTTTACCCACAGGCGGGCCCTCGGTCACAAGCTTGACGGCGTTCATCTTCGCCCACTATACCTTGACACGAGCAAAGGCCATCCGCGCACCTTCGATGCAGACCGACCACTTTATGGCATCAAGCCGCCTGCAGGCATCGACCAGCCGCTTCACGAGCCCGAAGTGGCTGCTGGGCATGGCTTCGGTAGGCCATAGACGGATTATCAAAGCTGTATCAGCCGCTTCACTTTCTTGTAAATACAGGCTTCACCGCAAGTCTGTATCAAACTATATGCTTTGATCAACTCATCAAAGCATATATTCCAACTCCTAGATGCTTGCACCAGTCCATAGATGGATCGCTGGAGCTTGCACACTTTGTTAGCATCCTTTGGATCGATAAAACTTTCAGGTTGCATCATATACAACTCTAATTCCAGAAATCCATTCAGGAATGCAGTCTTTACATCCATTTGCCAGATTTAAAACGTGGCAATTTGCTAACATGATTCGGACAGACTTAAGCATCGCTACGAGTGAGAAGGTCTCATCGTAGTCAACTCCTTGAACTTAGTCAAAAACCTTTTTCGACAGTCTAGCTTTGTAGATAGTAACACTACTATCAGCGTCCGTCTTCCTCTTGAAGATCCATTTTCTATGGCTTGCCGATCATCGGGCAAATCCATCGAAGTCCATACTTTGTTCTCATACATGGATTCATATCTCAGATTTCATGGCCTCAAACCATTTCGCGGAATCTGGGCTCATCATCGCTTCCTCATAGTTCGTAGGTTCGTCATGGTCAAGTAACTTAACCTCCAGAACAGGATTACCATACCACTCTGGTGCGGAACGTACTCTGGTTGACCTACGAGGTTTGGTAGTAACTTGATCTGAAGTTTCATGATCATCATCATTAACTTCCTCACTAATTGGTGTAGGCATCACAGGAACAGATTTCTATGATGAACTACTTTCCAATTCGGGAGAAGGTACAGTTACCTCATCAAGTTCTACTTTCCTCCCACTCATTTCTTTCGAGAGAAACTCCTTCTCTAGAAAGGATCCATTCTTAGCAACGAATGTCTTGCCCTCGGATCTGTGATAGAAGGTGTACCCAACAGTCTCCTTTGGGTATCCTATGAAGACATATTTCTCCGATTTGGGTTTGAGCTTATCAGGATGAAACATTTTCACATAAGTATTGCAACCCCAAACTTTAAGAAACGACAACTTGGGTTTCTTGCCAAACCACAGTTCATAAGGTGTCGTCTCAACGGATTTAGATGGTGCCCTATTTAACGTGAATGCAGCTGTCTCCAATGCATAACCCCAAAACAATAGTGGTAAATCGGTAAGAGACATCATAGATTGCACTATATCCAATAAAGTACGGTTATGACGTTCGGAAACACCATTATGATGTGGTGTTCCAGGTGGCGTGAGTTGCGAAACTATTTCGCATTGTTTTAAATGAAGACCAAACTCGTAACTCAAATATTCTCCTCCATGATCAGATCGTAGAAACTTTATTTTCTTGTTACGATAATTTTCTACTTCACTCTGAAATTCTTTGAACTTTTCAAATGTTTCAGACATATGTTTCATTAAGTAGATATACCCATATCTGCTCAAATCGTCTGTGAAGGTCAGAAAATAACGATACCCGCCGCGAGCCTCAACACTCATTGGATCGCATACATCAGTATGTATTATTTCCAATAAGTCAGTTGTTCGCTCCATTGTTACGGAGAACAGAGTCTTAGTCATCTTGCCCATAAGGCATGGTTCGCAAGCATCAAGTGATTCATAATCAAGTGATTCCAAAATCCCATCAGCATGGAGTTTCTTCATGCGCTTTACACCAATATGACCTAAACGGCAGTGCCACAAATAAGTTGCACTATCATTATTAACTTTGCATCTTTTGGGTTCAATATTATGAATATTTGTATCACTACGATCGAGATCCAACAAACCATTTTCATTGGGTGCATGACCATAGAAGGTTTTATTCATGTAAACAGAACAACAATTGTTCTCTAACTTAAATGAATAACCGTATTGCAATAAACATGATCAAATCATATTCATGCTCAACGCAAACACCAAATAACACTTATTTAAGTTCAACACTACTCCCGAAAGTATAGAGAGTGTGCGATGATGATCATATCAATCTTGGAACCACTTCCAACACACCTCGTCACTTCACCCTTAACTAGTCTCTGTTCATTCTGCAACTCCCGTTTCGAGTTACTAATCTTAGCAACTGAACTAGTATCAAATACTGAGGGGTTGCTATAAACACTAGTAAAGTACACATCAATAACATGTATATCAAATATACCTTTGTTCACTTTGTCATCCTTCTTATCCGCCAAATACTTGGGGCAGTTCCGCTTCCAGTGACCAGTCCCTTTGCAGTAGAAGCACTCAGTCTCAGGCTTAGGTCCAGACTTGGGTTTCTTCACTTGAGCAGCAACTTGCTTGCCGTTCTTCTCGAAGTTCCCCTTCTTCCCTTTGCCCTTTTCTTGAAACTAGTGGTCTTGTCAACCATCAACACTTGATGCTTTTCTTGATTTCTACCTTCGTCGATTTCAGCATTACGAAGAGCTTGGGAATCGTTTCCGTTATCCCTTGCATATTATAGTTCATCACGAAGTTCTAGTAACTTTGGTGATAGTGACTAGAGAACTCTGTCAATCACTATCTTATCTGGAAGATTAACTCCCACTTGATTCAAGTGATTGTAGTACTCAGACATTCTGAGCACATGCTCACTAGCTGAGCAATTATCCTCCATCTTGTAGGCAAAGTACTTGTCAAAGGTCTCATACCTTTCGACATGGGCATGAGTCTGAAGTACTAATTTCAACTCTTGGAACATCTCATATGCTCTGTGGCGTTTCAAAAACGTCTTTGAAGCCCCAATTGTAAGCCGTAAAGCATGGTGCACTAAACTATCAAGTAGTCATCATATCGAGCTTGCCAAACGTTCATAATGTCTGCATTTACTCCTGCAATCGGTCTGTCACCTAGCGGTGCATCAAGGACATAATTCTTCTGTGCAGCAATGAGGATAATCCTCAGATCGCGGATCCAATCCGCATTATTGCTACTAACATCTTTCAACTTAGTTTTCTCTAGGAACATATCAAAAATAAAACAGGGGAGCTAAACGCGAGCTATTGATCTACAACATAGATATGCTAATACTACCAGGACTAAGTTCATGATAAATTAAAGTTCAGTTAATCAAATTATTAAAGAACTCCCACTTAGATAGACATCCCTCTAATCCTCTAAGTGATCACGTGATCCATATCAACTAAACCATGTCCGATCATCACGTGAGATGGAGTAGTTTCAATGGTGAACATCACTACGTTGATCATATCTACTATATGATTCACGCTCGACCTTTCGGTCTCAGAGTTCCGAGGCCATATCTGCATATGCTAGGCTCGTCAAGTTTAACCTGAGTATTCCGCGTGTGCAACTGTTTTGCACTCGTTGTATTTTAACGTAGAGCCTATCACACCCGATCATCACGTGGTGTCTCAGCACGAAGAACTTTCGCAACGGTGCATACTCAGGAGAACACTTATACCTTGAAATTTAGTGAGAGATCATCTTATAATGCTACCGTCGATCTAAGCAAAATAAGATGCATAAAAGATAAACATCACATGCAATCAATATAAGTGATATGATGTGGCCATCATCATCTTGTGCTTGTGATCTCCATCTTGAAGCACCGTCATGATCACCATTGTCACCGGCGCGACACCTTGATCTCCATCGTAGCATCGTTGTCGTCTCGCCAACTATTGCTTCTACGACTATCAGTACCGCTTAGTGATAAAGTAAAGCATTACAGGGCGATTGCATTGCATACAATAAAGCGACAACCACATGGCTCCTGCCAGTTGTCGATAACTTGGTTACAAAACATGATCATCTCATACAATAAAATATAGCATCATGTCTTGACCATATCACATCACAACATGCCCTGCAAAAACAAGTTAGACGTCCTCTACTTTGTTGCTGCCAGTTTTACATGGCTGCTACGGGCTGAGCAAGGATCGTTCTTACCTACGCATCAAAACCACAACGATAGTTCGTCAAGTTAGTGTTGTTTTAACCTTCTCAAGGACCTTCTCAAGGACCGCACATGGCTGCTACGGTTCAACTAAAGTTGGAGAAACTGACACCCGCCAGCCACCTGTGTGCAAAGCACGTCGGTAGAACCAGTCTCGCGTAAGCGAACGCGTAATGTCGGTCCGGGCCACTTCATCCAACAATACCGCCGAACCAAAGTGTGACATGCTGGTAAGCAGTATGACTTATATCGCCCACAACTCACTTGTGTTCTACTCGTGCATATAACATCTACGCATAAAACCAGGCTCGGATGCCACTGTTGGGGAACGTAGTAATTTCAAAAAAATTCCTACGCACACGCAAGATCATGGTGATGCATAGCAACAAGAGGGGAGAGTGTGTCCACGTACCCTCGTAGACCGAAAGCGAAAGAGTTAGCACAACGCGGTTGATGTAGTCGTACGTCTTCATGATCCGACCGACCAAGTACCAAACGCACGGCACCTCCGAGTTCAGCACGCGTTCAACTCGATGACGTCCCTCTAACTCTGATCCAGCCGAGCTTTGAGGGAGAGTTCCGTCAGCATGACGGCGTGGTGACGATGATGATGTTCTACCGACGCAGGGCTTCGCCTAAGCACCGCTACGATATGACCGAGGTGGATTATGGTGGAGGGGGCACCGCACACGGCTAAGAGATCCAAGGGATCAATTGTTGTGTCTATGGGGTGCCCCTCTCCTCCGCATATAAAGGGGGAGGAGAGGGCCGGCCAAGGGGAGGAGGCGCGCCGAGTAGGACTCCTCCTTTTCCTATTTGGAGAGGGAGAGGGAAGGAAGAGGAAGGAGGGAGGAAGGAAAGGGGGGCCGGCCCCCCTCACAATTCAGATTGGGCTTGGGGGGCGCCCCCTCCCTTGCTCCTTTCCCCTCCTTTCCACTAAAGCCCATTAAGGCCCATATACCTCCCGGGGGGTTCCGATAACCTCCCGGTGCTCCGGTATTATCCCGATCTCACCCGGAACCATTCCGGTATCCAAATATAGTCGTCCAATATATCGATCTTTACGTCTCGACCATTTCGAGACTCCTCGTCATGTCTGTGATCACATACGAGACTCCGAACTACCTTCGGTACATCAAAATACATAAACTCATAATATAACCGTCATCGAACTTTAAGCGTGCGGACCCTACGGGTTCGAGAACTATGTAGACATGACCGAGACACGTCTCCGGTCAATAACCAATAGCGGAACCTGGATGCTCATATTGGCTCCCACATATTCTACGAAGATCTTTATCGGTCAAACCGCATAACAACATACGTTGTTCCCTTTGTCATCGGTATGTTACTTGCCCGAGATTCGATCGTCGGTATCTCAATACCTAGTTCAATCTCGTTACTGGCAAGTCTCTTTACTCGTTCCGTAATACATCATCCCGCAACTAACTCATTAGTTACAATGCTTGCAAGGATTATAGTGATGTGCATTACCGAGTGGGCCCAGAGATACCTCTCCGACAATCGGAGTGACAAATCCTAATCTTGAAATACGCCAACCCAACAAGTACCTTCAGAGACACCTGTAGAGCACCTTTATAATCACCCAGTTATGTTGTGACGTTTGGTAGCACACAAAGTGTTCCTCCGGTAAACGGGAGTTGCATAATCTCATAGTCATAGGAACATGTATAAGTCATGAAGAAAGCAATAGCAACATACTAAACGATCAAGTGCTAAGCTAACGGAATGGGTCAAGTCAATCACATCATTCTCCTAATGATGTGATCCCGTTAATCAAATGACAACTCATGTCTATGGCTAGGAAACATAACCATCTTTGATCAACGAGCTAGTCAAGTAGAGGCATACTAGTGACACTCTGTTTGTCTATGTATTCACACATGTATCATGTTTCCGGTTAATACAATTCTACCATGAATAATAAACATTTATAATGATATATGGAAATAAATAATAACTTTATTATTGCCTCTAGGGCATATTTCCTTCAGTTTCAGCTGATCGCTGAGGGGCACTGGATGCTCTGGCGCAAGGTATTGCGACTAGAACAGCTTCTCCGTTGAGCTCCCCTCTTCGGCTCGGAAGAACTCCGAAACATCACCAACACTACGAGGCAGATCCACAAACGCTCCTGGAGAACTCCAAATCCGGGTCAGTAAGAGGTACCTTTCCTTCACAAATTTGCTCTGCATAATAAAGGCCTTACCCGCCGCAATTTTCTTGGCGTCTTGGATTTCCCGGGGGGTGCCTTGGGCTTCAACCCGGGCCTCTTGTGCGCTTTGGCGGGCTTTAGCAAGTTCAGACTCTTGGTCCGCAATCTTGCGCTCCAAGGACTCGCATTTCTCTACGGAGTCCTTGAGCTCCTGCTGAACCTCCCCGACCCTTGACTCGTGTTTTTTGCGGGTGGCTTGTTCCTTCTCCGCTTTCTTCTGGGCCTCAGTCAGCGCGTTCTTGAGGGACTCCACCTCGGCCGCAACTCCTACGAAACATCGTAATAGCACGATCAACACAAACAATTCATACCATTTTAGATCTGAATAGGCCATTGCATACCTTGCTTGTCCTCTAGTTGTTTTTTGACACGACCGAGCTCTTCATCGTCCTGCTCTAGCCTCTGCTTCAGTTTGAAGACTTCGGCAGAATAGGAGGTCGCAGCCAGCATCCACGCCTGCTTATTCACATAGACACATATGATTAGTCTCCTGCGAAAATTATTCGATCCTCTGTCCGGCCTTTCTTTTCGAACAACGGACAGAGTCTCAGGGGCTACTGCCTATACTACGGAATTCTTTTTGCATAATTACGTCACATACCTCAAAGCCTGTTAGAAGGCTGACGCAGGCTTCGATCAGTCCGCTCTTAGCAGACTGAACCCTCTCAACCACCGTACCCATAAGAATACGGTGTTCTTCCACAATGGAAAGACCTTGAAGTGCTTCCAGCAGAAGATCCGGCGCCTCTGGATGGACAGAGGTCACCGGCGGAACAGGTGCACCTCCTTCTTTCGAAGGAGGTTGCTTACCTAATTCTGGAGCCGTATGGGCCTCCGGAATAGTATTCTGCTGGGGGCCGAATTGGGTATGGCCCCCATCGCCAGTTTCCAAGGGGGTCTGCTCCCCCATGTGTCCGGCGGCCGTGGTATCACCCCCTGGCACCACCTCGACGGCCTCATGTACCTCTCCCTGGCTTGGGAGGGTCCTTCGGGACAACACTTCGACGTCGTCCGTAGTCTTGGGGAGGAGGCCGGCGGAGGCGGTTTGCTGTCCATCACATTTGGATCCAGCGAATTCCCCGAAGATGAGGATCGCTGGAGATGGGCATGAGCCGGACTGCAGCGCATGACTCAACATGTTAAAACCACGAAGTAAAGGAGCTGGTTATATGTGCATAAGTGCCTTTGAGTACTTACGATCCGGCCAGGAGATTCTTCCTGGGACGCCAGTCAGGGATTGTCGGCGTTCTGGGAACGGGGGGGCCCAGACTTGCCTGCCTGTGGCCCACGGCGTGGTTCCACCGACGGCCTGGTACGACCCATCTTCACCAGCAAACATTCAAGACCCTCGCGAGGGGCCAAGCCTCGCAAGGGGAACGACTCAAGACCTCCTCAGGGACGGCCTCACCAGGCTGGCTCGCGAGGGGCGGAGAGATCAAGGCAAGGGGCACCTCGCGAGGTCACTGTGACGCAAGCCATGACGACCAAGGCCAGGCGGGCGCCAGCGTGCGTAGTGTACTCGTTTCCTCTTTGGTGCTAAAGAGGCAGGCACAGGCGAGGAGTCCCGAGGCATCTGGCAAAGGTTTCCATATCGGTGCAACAAGACCAAGACTAGCAGGACGGCAGGACAGAGGTCACCGTGGAGCCCAGGACGGCGTCACCACCAGAGCCTTTGGCAGGTGAAGACCACCTTTAGTCAGGATAACTTGTACTGGTTGTCCCCCTTCAAATCGGCCATTGTGGGATCCCTTCCCGCCTAACATTTGGGAAGAGGACCAGGGCCTCTCTAATAGGACTAGCCACCACCATAGGAGGCAACTCATCTTGGATCCCATCCATTCCATCCTCACACACACAAGCTCACCAAAGCACAAGAACACCTCTCCTCAGGAGGCTGTTCTTCCCTTGTACCTGTTCATCCTTAGCCTACGAGGCAATCCACCACACCTCACTGGAGTAGGGTATTACACCACATCGGCGGCCCAAACCAGTATAAACCCGGTGTCCCCTGTTCTTCGAGTTCGACGTGCTGAGCCTTGGGATCATGGTGAGTGGGTGAGCTAGGGAAGGGAGAGATCTTCGTGCGCACCCCAGTGTTCGAACCTTAAGGGTTTTGCCGGAACCCGAAATCCGACATTTGGCGCGCCAGGTAGGGGGTGCGCCGAAACTTTACTTCCGTCGATCCATGCTCCACCACCTCCGCGCCTTGTCCCCATGGCCGGCGTTGCTCCTCCGACTGGGATGACGGATGCCCACGACGGCGCCAGGGGGCTCAGAGCCTTTGCCCCCGCCTTGCAACGGGTACAATGGCTGCCCAAGTTCAAGCCGGAGATGCCGCCGCGTTATGATGGTGCGGCGGACCCGTTGGCCTTCCTGCTGGCATATGAAGAGGCCGTCCTGAAGGCTGGGGGCAACGACAAGGTCATGGCTAACTGGCTTCCCATGGCCCTCGCTGGTGCACCACGCGCCTGGCTGCTCACCCTCCCAGGATCCTCAGTGGCATCTTGGGAGGAGCTGCGCGGCCTCTTCGTCGCGCGCTTCGCGGCACCGGCGCCCCTCGCCGTCGCAGCCCTCCTCGGCGGCTCGCAAGCACCGCCCTCGGACCGTCACACTAAGCAGTTCTTTTGCCAGATTGGCGCCGCTTCCGTGCAACAAGGAGCTCCCCCGAGTTGGGCGGCACCCAAGGCCGACCTCACCTTCGACTCGGGGGATCACCCCATCACCACCGTCGGCTCGGGCGTGGTCCCAATGCTTCGCACGCCCACCATCTGCAACGTAGCTGTCACCAAGACCCTCATCGATGGTGGCGCCGGCCTCAACGTGCTCTCCGTGGAGCCTTTTAGCCTTCTTCACGTACCACTCGAACGGCTCCACCCCAGCAAGCCCTTCTTCGGGGTCGGCGATGGCTCCGCCAGCCCCCCGGGGCAGATCCGCCTTCTTGTGACCTTCGGCACTCGCGCAACTACCGCACCGAGCTGATCGACTTCGACATCGCCCGCATTGGCCTCCCATACAACGCCATCCTTGGGTACCCGGCTCTGGCTCAGTTTATGGCGGCAACCCATCCGACCTACAACCTCATGAAGATGCCTGGGAGCAAGGACGTCCTCACCGTAGTTGGAGACACCAAGGAGGCTCTGGCGGCGCTAAAGCTTGCCCTCAAAACCGCCACGGCGGCGCGACCGGCCGATGAGGCCACCCTTGGAGCTAAGGAGGCCGCGCCAGCAAAGAAGAAGCAGTTGCTCACTCAAGATCGGGCCGAAACTAAGCAGGTGCCAGTGGAGGAAGCTGGGTCCTCAGGAGCCACCTTCACCATAGGCGCCGACCTCGACCCGGATCAAGAGGAGGCATTGGTGAGGTTCCTGCGCGCGAACAAGGATGTATTCGCCTGGGAACCCAAGCAGCTAGTAGGGGTCCCGAGGGGGGTGATCGAGCATCACTTGAGGGTGTGCCCCAATGTGCGCCCTGTGAAGCAAAAGGCGCGGCGACGGTCCATGGAGAAGCCATCCTTCATCGTCCAGGAAACCCGCAAGCTGGGGGCAGCAGGTGTCATTCGCGAGGTTCGGTACCCTGAGTGGCTGGCCAACCCCGTGGTCGTACCGAAGAAAGGCGGGAAGGAGCGCATGTGTGTCTACTTCACCAACCTCAACAAGGCATGTCCCCAAGACCGTTCCCGCTTCCGCGCATCAACCAGATTGTCGACTCCACCGCCGAGTGCGACCTGTTGTGCTTCTTGGACGCGTTCTCAGGCTATCACCAGATCAAGATGGCAGTGGAGGATGTGGAGAAGACGGACTTCCTGACCCCGTGTGGGGTGTACTGCTACACTTGCATGCCATTCGGGTTGCGCAACGCAGGCGCGACCTTCCAACGGCTGATGCACATCACCTTGGGTCAGCAGCTCAGGAGGAACATTGAAGCCTACGTCGAAGACATTGTGGTAATGTCTCGGGAGGCGAGAACTTTGATTCAGGACTTGGAGGAGACCTTCGCAAGCCTGCGCCAGGTGGACCTGCGGCTCAACCCAGAGAAGTGCATGGTCGGTGTCCCCTCCGGCAAGCTGCTGGGCTTGCTCGTGTCCCAGAGGGGGATCAAGGCTAACCCGGAGAAGGTCAAGGCGATACAAGACATGAGCCCACCACAAACTCTCAAGGAGATGTAGAAGCTTGCGGGCTGCGTGACCTCACTGGGGCGCTTCATCTCCAAGCTGGGAGAGCTGGCCCTGCCATTCTTCAAGCTGATAAAAAAGAAGGGCCCGTTCGAGTGGAATCCGGAGGCCGACCAAGCGTTTCAAGACCTCAAGAGATACCTTACCAGCCCTCCGGTGATGGTGGCGCCTCGCCTCTCGAGCCCTTGGTGCTTTACCTTGCCGCCACTCCCTACTCCGCTAGCGCAGCTCTAGTGGCGGTTCGGGAAGAGCGCCAGGCCAAGGGTCTGTCGCGCTATGCCGCACCTCCAGCCGGGGCGATACGAGACCTAGAGGGCACCGCAAAGGCTGCAGCAATGCCAACGAGTGATTAGGCCCAGCAAGGTGGCGTTCACGGGCCTGCAAAGGCCCCAGTGGGCGACCAGGCTCTTGGGGTCCCGTCACCTCAGGAGACGCCCCAACCTCCGGCAGGTGCAGGCTCCGTCGACGCTCCTGCCCTCGTCGAGCACCCAGTGTACTTCGTCAACATGGTACTACGGGATGCAAGGGTACGGTACCCCATGCCTCAAAAGCTCTTGCTCGCGCTCTTGGTGGCCTCGCGTAAACTGTGTCACTACTTCCAAGGTCACCCAATCAAGGTTGTCTCGGCCTACCCACTGGAGAGGGTACTCAGGAGCCCCAACGCTGCCAAAAGAGTCGCCGAATGGAACATCGAGCTGCAAGCATTCCAGCTGGAGTTCAGCACAACCAGGGTCATCAAGGGAGCCGCGCTCGCCGACTTCGTGGCAGAATGGACTGACACCCCGGGGCTTGAAGCAGGCGAGGACAGATCCCTCTCACCAAGAAGTGAAGCGCCAGATGGCTGGGTTATGTATTTGGATGGCGCGTTCGCACACCAGGGCACGGGGGCTGGAGCAGTGCTCATCTCGCCCACTCAGGACAAGCTCTGCTATGCCATGCATCTCTGCTTCCAGCAGGGCGAGAAGGTCTTCAACAACATCGCGGAGTACGAAGGCCTCATCGCTGGCCTTAAGGCTGCAGTGGCCCTGGGGGTGAAGCGCCTCACCATCAGGGGCGACTCGCAGCTCCTCGTCAACTTCTCCAACAAGGTATACGAGCCGAGGGACGAGCACATGGAGGCATACCTCGCGGAGGTACGCAAAATGGAAAAGCGGTTCTTGGGCCTAGAGTTGCAGCACGTGCCCCATGGCACCAACAAGGAGGCCAACGACATCGCCAAAAGGGCATCCAAGCGCCAACCCCAAGATCCTGGCGTCTTCGAGGAGCGGCTCTTCAAGCCTTCGGCAGCACCTCCGCTTTCAGGGCCGGCGCCGCCTCGGGAGGAACTCCCCCAACCGCCTACCTCGGGAGCCCCGGCCTACGGCCCGACCTCAGGAGCGCGCCTACTCCTGGCGCTCGAGCCTCAGGAGGGGTGCTGGACCAAGGAGTTCAAGGAATACCTGATGCAAGAGATGCTGCCGGAGAAAGAGGAGGACGCCGAGCGCGTGGCCCGACAGGCTATGGCATACTGCATCCAGGACGGTGAGCTATACAGGAAGTGGCCAAATGATGTTTCCTTGCAATGCATCTCCAGGGAACAGGGGAACGAGTTGCTAGCTGACATACACGGCGGAGACTGCGGGCACCACTCGTCATCACAAACCCTCATCGGCAAGGCGTTTCGCAGCGGGTTCTACTGGCCTACGGCACTCAACGACACGACCGAGCTGGTGAAGTCCTTCGAGCCATGCCAATTCCACGCCAAGCAGATCCATCAGCCAGCTCAGGGCCTCCAAACCATCCCGCTCTCGTGGCCATTCGTGGTCTGGTGGCTGGATATCCTAGGCCCATTCCCTCGAGCGCCTGGGGGCTACCGCTACCTCTACGTCGCCATCGACAAGTTCACCAAGTGGGCGGAGGTAGAAGCTGTCCACACCATCCCGGTCGGATCGGCGGTCAAGTTCATCAAGGGTCTCATGAGCCGGTTCGGGGTCCCCAGCCGCATCATCACCGACAACGGCTCGCAGTTCACTAGTAATCTCTTCAAGACATGTTATGCTAACCTTGGAACGCAGATCTGCTACGCTTCAGTGGCGCACCCCAGGAGTAATGGCCAGGCCGAACGCGCCAACGCGGAAGTCTTCAGAGGCCTCAAGACCAGGACCTTCAAGAACAAGCTCGAGGTCTGCGGCAGGGGCTGGCACGACGAGCTCCAGTCTGCGTTGTGGTCCATCTGCACCACCGCCACCAAGCCAACAGGCGAGACCCCATTCTTCCTCGTCTATGGAGCAGATGTGGTTCTCCCTCACGAGGTCAAGCATCGCTCCGCGGGGGTCCTGGCGTTTGATGAGACGCAGCAGGACGCCATGCGGGGGATGGACCTCGTGCTGGGGGAGGAACGCCACCGTGAAGCCACGCACCGAGCGGCAAGATACCAGCAGGTGCTGTGATGGTATCACTGCTGCAGCGTCCGCTCCAGGATGCTCAAGGTGGGCGACCTCGTCCTAAGGCGGGCGCCTCCAAGGAAGGGCTGCATAAGCTCTCGCCCATGTGGGAGGGCCCGTTTAGGGTAGCCCACATCTCCAGGCCTGGCGCCATGCGCCTGGAGACGCAGGACGGGGTCCCCATCTAGAATGCTTGGAACATCCAGCACCTCCGGAAGTTCTACCCATGAAGCAAGGCACAGCGCCTGTGAAGCAAGGCCCAGTGCCTGTGAAGGTCTCCGCTCGTGACATTCTCACGTAATAATGAGTGGGGATGTACACGCCCCGGAGTCTCAGGAGTTCCGCCCTCGGGCCTCGGGGGCTCCCTCCCACGTCCTAGTGGCAGCACTTAGCTCCGCGCTCGTGAGAAGACTAGACTAGGCGCCGGACGCGGCTTTTCATTTGCTTTCCGTAGTTGGCTTGCCCCTCTTTAGTGGAAATTCGCATTCTGGTGTTTCTTGTCGGCTTGGTTCGATCGCCTTTTTCTTCTGTTTCTTCCCTCGGTTCTTTCTTTTGGCCCGTACTCTCCCTCGCATGCCTCACGAGGGGGCTGGACGGGTGCACTCGTGCACTCGTGAGCGTTTTCCCTGGTCTTCGCGAGGCACCCTTGCTCGAGCTCGCAAACTGACGCACCTCCCTCTCTTAAGTCCGTGCCCCTCGGGTACCGCGATGCGGAGCGCTGGGTCATGGCCGGCCACGCCTAGGGCCCTGGGCTTGGAAGAATAAGAGTTTCTTAACCAATTTTTGCAGTTCCTCGACGCCTCCCAAGCCTACGGCAAGGAGGTCTCACCAGGTGCTGGGAGATGCGCGCCTCACGAGGCGGAAACTACTTCAGACACGTCGAACTAAGTTATCTCTACATGCCTACATAAAACACTGATGCTACAACAGGACACAGGAACAATAAACATAACATAGCGAGTTGGAAATCATGGTTCGTTGCACGCCCTTGCAGGGCCCCATACTTGTTTCTTTTTCAAATACAGGAAGAAAGGAAAGAACAAAACAAAAGCGGCGCGCGCCCCCGCAGTGGTTCGTGAAGGTAGGCCCTTGGTGCCCTCCTGGACTCAGCCAGACCCCTCCTCGCGCTTCACTGGGGCGCAGCGACGAGACGACCCGCTACCGCCCTCGAAGCGGGCATGGCGGCGTGGCGGCTGGTCATAGCCGCCGCTGCTGGAGCTGTCACCAGAAGAAGAGCCGCCGTAGCTGGACGAGCCGCGGCCGGCGCCGAGGGCAAGTCCGCCTTCACCCTCGTCACGACTGTCGCCAAGGCTGAGCACCTCGCCGCCATCGTTGTCCTCAGGGCAGCATCCGACGCGGCGACCATCTTCCCCGAATACCCTCACGTAGAGGGTCGCGTTGCCGTCGTACTTGAAGTGGAGGGTACACGGCCGGCCCAGGCCGCGCGCACGGGCAAACGTCTGCCACCCGCGGGCCAGGGTTGCGTTGCCCACGGCGGAGACCTCCACCGCGACCCACGTAGCCTTGCTGCAGCAGCCGTCCGCCTGCAGCCAGAGACCGCCTGGACCCGTGGCCGGCAGATTGCCGGCGAAGAAGCGTGGGAGCTGAAGCCAGGTGCCGGCCGGGTTCTCCAACCACACGACGAACTCCGGCAGCACCTCCGCCGAATGGAAGCGTGGCCGGGGAGGCCGCGCAACCATGGCGCGCCTCACTTCATCGACGGGGCTGCCATGACCTGGGCGGCTCCCACCGCGCGAGGAGGTGCCGCCGTGGCCGCAAGGGGCCACGGCGGGGTCGCGACGTGCTTATGTGGGCGACCGCGCCCCCTCTTGGGCGGCGGCGAGCCGGGCCCCTCCTGGCGGGCCTTCCCCTTCTCTGCGGCCGAAAACCTCTTCCCCGGCGCCATGGGTGTCGCTGCCAGCAATGAAGCAAGGAAGAAGAAGCGAGCGGAACAGGAAGAGATGGGCGACGGGGGCTCCGCCCCCCTCCTCATTTATAGCAGGAGAAGGCCAACCGGTGACCCCCACAATCATAGGTAATTATGGTTTTCTCTGCATACACCAGGGACTCGTCAAGTCAGGCAGTTGGCGAGGCAGCGTGGGGAAGTGGAGACGCCCACGTCCCGTCAGTCGCCACGCGTCAATCAAGGCCGCATGCGGTTGGGGCCCGCGGCACTCCGCATTTGCCCTTTGGCTTCGCCTCGAAGCCAAGTTCGAGTGCGCCTTGGGCCCGGGGGCTACTGTCGGCGTTCTGCGAACGGGGGTCCCCAGACTTGCCTGCCTGCGGCCCACGGCGTGGATCCAGCGGCGGCCTGGTAAGGCCCATCTTCACCAGCAAACATTCAAGACCCTTGCGAGGGGAATGAGTCAAGACCTCCTCAGGGGCGGCCTCACCAGGCTGGCTCGCGAGGGGCGGAGAGATCAAGGCAAGGGGCACCTCGCGAGGTCCCTGTGACGCAAGCCATGACGACCAAGGCCAGGCGGGTGCCAGGCGGGCGCCAGCGCGCGCAGTGTACTCGTTTCCTCTTTGGTGCTAAAGAGGCAGGCGCAGGCGAGGAGTCCCGAGGCATCAGGCAAAGGTTTCCATATCGGTGCAACAAGACCAAGACCAGCAGGACGGCAGGACGGAGGTCACCGTGGAGCCCAGGACGGCGTCACCACCAGAGCCTTTGGCAGGCGAAGACCACCTTTAGTCAGGATAACTTGTCCTAGTTGTCCCCCTTCAAATTGGCCGTTGTAGGATCCCTTCCCGCTTAACATTTGGGAAGAGGACCAGGGCCTCTATAAATAGGACTAGCCACCACCATAGGAGGCAACTCATCTTGGATCGGATCCATTCCATCCTCACACACACAAGCTCACCAAAGCACAAGAACACCTCTCCTCAGGAGGCTATTCTTCCCTTGTACCTATTCATCCTTAGCCTACAAGGCAATCCACCACACCACACTGGAGTAGGGTATTACACCACATCGGTGGCCCGAACCAGTATAAACCCTGTGTCCCCTGTTCTTCGAGTTCGACGCGATGAGCCTTGGGATTGTGGTGAGTGGGTGAGCTAGGGAAGGGAGAGGTCTTCGTGCGCACCCCAGTGTTCGAACCTTAAGGGTTTTGCCGGAACCCAAAATCTAACAGGGCTGTTATCGGTGTCCGATTTGGAATTGTCCGCAAGGGAGACCTTCCCTTTCTTGGACGCCTCCGCCTCTGCCTCCAGATCCGTGGAGGCCGCCCTTTTCTTCCTTCGCCCCTCGGGGGGAGAATTGCTTTCCTCCTCCTCCTCGTCGTTCTCGGCGGGGGAGGAGTGGTTTTCGGCGTCTTCGGACGTTGCGTCCGAAGTGCCTTTACGGCGGAGGCCGCTTCTTGCCTCCTGGCCCTTCTTCTTGGCCTTCTTCTCCGGCGCCTTGTAGGGCGCCGGAACCAGCATCTTCATCAGAAGTGGGATAGCTGGGTTTTCGGGCAGCGGGGCCGGACACCGGATCCGCTCCGCCTTCTTTATCCAGCCCTGAAAGGACAAATGGAGAAGCTTAGATATCTTCCTTGAATGCATAGGTAGAGGATGCACCTTGAAATATGAAGAACTTACCGAACTGGCGGGATGAGTTGGGTCATAGCCGCTGTCCTTGGTCGTCTTCGGCAACGACTAATTAGCCTTGAAAAACACCTTCCAGATACCTTCGTGCGTGAGAAGAACTGTTGCAAGGTCTAGTGCTTGGCCGGATCGAACTCCCACAAATGGCAAGTCCGGCTTTGGCAGGGAAGGATCCGGCGAAAAAGTATCACCTGGATCACATTGGCAAGCTTGATGTTCTTGTCCACCATGCTCTTGACGCGCGTCTGCAGCGCTGACACCTCGTCCGACGACGCCCAGTCCAGGCCCTTGTTTTGCCAGGAGGTAAGCCGCATTGGGGGCCCGGACTTGAATTCGAGAGCCGCGGCCCAGGTGGTGTCGCGGGGCTCTGTGACATAGAACCACTGTTGTTGCCACCCTTTGACGGTCTCCACAAAGGTGCCTGTGGGCCATGTGACGTTGGATAGTTTGCTCACCATGGCGCCTCCGCACTCAGCATGTTGACCATCCACCACTTTCGGCTTCACATTGAAGATCTTTAGCCATAATCCGAAGTGGGGTGCGATGCGGAGGAAAGCCTCACACACGACAATGAATGCCAAGATGTTGAGGAAAGAATTTGGGGCTAGATCGTGGAAATCTAGCCCATAGTAGAACATGAGTCCGCGGACGAAGGGGTGGAGGGGAAATCCTAACCCGCGGATGAAGTGGGGGATGAATACCACCCTCTCGTTGGGCTCCAGGGCGGGGACGATCTGCCCCTTGGCCGGAAGCCGGTGGGCGATTTCCTGGGCCAAGTACCCCGCTTCCCGGAGCTCCGTGATGTTCTCCCCCTGCGCTCCACATCCGGACATGGTCGGAGTGCTTTTTGGGGGCGGAAAAGATGGAAGTTTGGGCGCTGGAGCTTGAGAACGGATGGGCAGAGAGGAAGAAGGCGTGGGTGAAAGAGTGGATCCTTATCCTCTTATAAAGGCAGCGAATATCAAGCGCCTCCCCACTCGCCTACCCCCCAAGGGTCGTGCGGACGGCGCGGTTGGATTACCCATACCCGTATTGATGAGAATCCCACGATAAGGGGACACGATCTCTGCTTCGACAAGACGTGCCAATGAAAACCGCATCTCGAAATGTGGAGCGGGAAGCTAAAAAAATGGTTCGAAATAATACCGGGCAGGGACATAACGTCTCACTACAAAAGTTGTCAGTAGATGGGACTTGTTAAATATTATACTCTTTGCGGCTGTGTGTGGTGCCTGTTTGGCAGAGCCGGAAACGTTTTCTGCGTTCAAAGACAACTTTGAAGTATTCGGAGGAGGAACCCACTGGCGGTGTCCTGGACTAGGGGGTACTCACCACGTCGTCTCCCGACCAGCTGGATCGGGCCGAGGACCCCCATGGCGGTTCACTCATGGGCCATTTCGGGCAGCCCACGCCACATACAAGGGAGATCCCACAAGACTTGGCGCCCAAGACGAGGACTCTCCTAAAACCCTAGGCCTTTGGTGTGTTATATAAACCAAGGCTTGGCTAGTCAATAGACAATCATATATTCATTACTACAATCTCGTGGTAGATACATGCACTCTGTATTACACCCATATCAGTACAATCAAAAGCAGGATGTAGGGTATTATCTCTTCGAGAGAGCCTGAACCTGGGTAAAACCCTGTGTCCATGTTACCATCGCTCCCAGACGCCTAGCTTAGGATCCCTACTACGAGATACACCGGATATAGAACCGACATTGGTGCTTTCATTGAGAGCCTACTGGGTGTTCGTCGTGGATCGATGGGATAATCAGGTGATATTTTTTCAGCTAGATCTGTTCAAATTATTTTTCTTTGCAAAATCATTACTACCGCGTCGTACAACTTTGTCGGCAGATCAAGAAATTTCTACCAAAGGCGGGTACGCTGCCAGATAGTATCTCGGATCCGGGCTGTGCGGCGGCCACGATGAGCACATCTAATCCATGAAGACATACTACTCCCGTACACCACGTGAAGTCCCACGAAGCACGCACATGCATGCGACAGTTTGGGCCTCAGGAATCCTAATTGATTTTCACATAGAGCATCAATCTGGAGAAGCTACGACAAGTCCTCTAGTACTGCACAGATCCCAAGATCTGATTGAAAAACAGTGCTAGCTATCCTAGCCTCGCGAAGAGCCACGACTTTTTCCAGCCATTCGTCTAGCCCATATAACTAATTCATTGGAGAATATTTTCTGCACTCTTTTATTCCGTGTTTGCAGGAGTTTTTCTTTTCGGCGGCGGTGTTTGCTGGTCTCGAGCGATCCGAGCTGCCACCACCCGTGCGTGATCGACGTGATCGACCTTATGAATTGTCCGAAACTTGTTGGGAGCGCTTGTATGCGACATATGCGACGATTGTTGTACTCGGCGCCTGGCAATACGGCGTACCCCGTGCGCGCTATAGAGATCCTGGGGAAGCTCGCGCACGCGCGGCCGTCTGTGAAAAACAGACTATTCAAATCCAATCCATCAAGCGGCAGGGCTCATCCAAAGAGTGCACGCTAAGGCGGAGGAACGGCAAGCAACAGGGAGATTCAGCCCTTCCTTTTCTTTATTATATTAAAGCGGCCGTGCATGCTTTCAACTAATGGTAATATGGTTTGCTTTCATGCACGTATTGCCACTAGCCGCCTCACTTCTCTTGCCTACGATTGTGCTTTTTATCAAAGTGTGCTAATCATTTTGCAACTTGGAGCCTGGATTTATGAATGCAGGTCGGCAAACACGGCATACACAATATGACATACTCTGTGTACTGGCGCTTCGTCACAATGTCAGGGTAGACACCTCATCACCGTCGTTCACGGAACTTTGACCCATGTTGACATCCGCGTGCTGCCGCACTGTCATGCCGTCAAACCAACCTCTGCGTTCAGGCCATATTTATCAAATTATTTGCCTCGCATAAAGTGATTGTGAATTTTTTTACTTCAGTTTTGCACCGTCTTATGTGTGCAGATAAATAAGAAAAACGATCAAACTACGTCACCATCTCGGTCAACTGGCCAAGAGTTCGGATAACCAAGGCCACGCCAAGGAAAAATATGGAGTGTGTCACGCGCGGTCGTGGGTGATCTGCAAATCCGGTCATCAATTGTTGACCTTGGAAAAAATTATTGAGGCATGTCCGGCGACCGGCTCGATCTGATCTCAAGTACATGGATGGCTGCTGGCAGTGTTTACACAAATTGATAAAGCGCCAACAATGTACATTGTCTCAACCGAAGAGCAAGTCACGGGGAGGAATTGCTGGCTGCACGGATCCCCTTACCGAGCTAAAAAGCGAAGCGCCCATTGAATACTATTAGAAGGGAACTACCAGTTGTGCTATATTAAGCACGTTTTCCATATCTAATTAATAAATATTCTTTTTTGTTTGGCTGTGCTAATACGTTTTGGATTGCTAATTCGGTACTCTTTTTCTGGCCATTGATGTGGCCACGAGATGGCCTTGTTGGTTCGTGCATGGCCAGCTTCTTAGGGGTTGCTAATTCGGTACTCTTTTTCTGGCCATTGATGTGGCCACGAGATGGCCTTGTTGGTTCGTGCATGGCCAACTTCTTAGGGGCGCACGCACGTCAGCGCATACATGGAGCGGTGGCAGCAGCACAGCCGCCACCTTTTATTTGCTTCGGTCTGATACAGTCTTCGTTGTCAGCCTCCCGCGGATTTCCGACCTGTGTCGACATCTCCGTGCTGCCACTCTACAATCGACTCCACCTGCATCACACCGCACCTCAGCATGCCAACATCGTCGTCTCAATCGGCATAAATCAACTCGCGAGATTACCTTGTTGGTCGAATTGCCATACCGACATGTTCGGTTGCCTCGGGGACTTCGGCATCGCCGAGAGAGCTCTACCTCATCGAGTGTTTGGCGCACAGGCCATATTTCTTGTATTACTCACTTTGTATAAATTATTTATTATGCAATAATTTTTTAATTTATTACTATTACTATTATCTCCGGTTTGCACTATTTTTTGTGCACAGGTAAAGGATTCGGGTCGGGCAGTGTTGTCACCTTGGCGTACTGACATGCCACGTCACCTCGGCTGGACGGGGGGCTTCGTCAACACTTTATTAACCCACGCCGGGGGCTTCGGCGTCACTCTGCCGGCCTGCATTGGCCGTGCTATGTCACCACTTTGGAGTGCCGAGCTCTACGCTCCGCCACCTCAGGACCGGCTTGGGGATGGAACCTTGTCCCGCATCAAGCTAGGACCGCGTCATCAATGCCGAACACATTAACCAGCTAAGTCGCTTTCATGCTCAAAAACTTTCAGTTTTAAATTTTGTTCGGTTCGACCAAGCATTAGACTTTTTTGGCAAAGAGTTGTTTGTGAAAAACTTCCTTGTCAAAATTTTGTTTGTGATACACAAACTCAAATACCCCGTTTGCTTGGGGGCTTCCTTTATGAAGCCTTTCCTCTTGCATATGATTATACTTGTATGGCTTCGTTCCTTGTTCGTGTATTACGCCACAATATGCACCATGTTGACTTAAGTGTTCCGCAAGCTGTGTTGCCTCGCTCCTGTGTTTACCCCTACGTTCCCGATTGTTCGGCTAGGGAGTAAAGGGAGCACATCTGCGATTGTCACGATCGGGTTATCCGAGCTCGGACCTCGGAATGGGTGAAGCCGAAAGATAGCGCTCTTATTGTTTTCAATCATGATCGGCACACAACGGAACTCTTGAGTACAAAAAATCTATTGCACAAGTCTCATAGTAACAATGAGCAACCGAAGAAAGGTATCGGTGGGGGTACTATTTTTTTTTGAAGATGCTTCTTACACTTCGTCGGTAATATAACATAAGTTCCCTGGGCGCGCTTTGTCTGTTACAGCCTTATGGCCTGATTGCCTGGTTATCGGAAACACCGTCGATATTCTCGACAGGTGGAGTACATAACACTTTTCGGCCCTTGACCGAAGAGGGAGAAGCCAATGGTCGGTTAAGACACGTTTAAAGTTCGGGTGAACACAAATATGATATAAGTACTTCGGTACATACAATCATTCTACATAAAATTCTTTTACCCAAATCACTTGGGGGCTATTAAATTTATGTGAGTTGTTTTATAATAAGTGTTCTTCTTCTTAGTCGTTGCAAAGTCTTTTTCTATCACTCCGTTTTTCGACGCGAGTGTGTGGTCAATAGCCGGGGAGCCTTCTCTCTCAAAGTCGCTACAGTTTAGTTTGCTAAACTGGCCTAACGAGAAGTACTCCACATTTGGTAGGAGGTTGAAGCCGTAGGCTGACCCGCTTGAAGTCTTAAGATAGGATGTGTCATGTTAAAGCACAACAGAAGCACATTTTTTCTCTAAGACCAATTTTTGGATTGGCACCGAACACTTGATCTAGTTCGGATGTCAAGTTTTTACTGAAGTTTTTGGTTTTCCAAGCCTATGGCACTTTTAAACTATTTGTGTGTTTTCAGCATAAGTCTCGCAGTACAACGCCGGACACCTTTAGAGATTCGGCAAAAACACTCTTAGATATTGCTATATATGCATCGGTTTCGAATTGTGTCTTCGGTCAATAGTTGGGTCACTCGGCTCGTGTGCTTGCCTCCTACGTTCCCGATTGTTCGCCTAGGTGTGCAAAGGGAGAACCACTGCGATTATGCTTCCAGCTCGAATGGTTAAGCACCTCAGTGGAGAAAGCCGGAAACTGACTGTCACAATGGGCGTAAACTGGTCAGCGATCCGATGACGGTGTCAAACTATAGATCGATACTGATTACCCCGTGATAAACGATGGGCCTTTCATAACATTGGCCAAAGTGTTATCAGCTTGACTTCGGTCAGTGCCGAACACTAACCGGGGGCTCGTAGCTAGCTTCCCCAGTTTAAAGCTCCTATGACTAAGTGAAAGTTATAAAGCCCGCATATCTGATCGCCTCGTTTCCGCTAACACAACCGCCTTCGGGCACCGAGACGTCGGCCAAGGGTTGTTTTGTTATTACGGAAACACCCTGTGTAGCATCTACAAGGGGTGGAAGCCGACGATGGGCCACTTTCAACTGATAAACGGTCGCAACGTGTCAAAATTGACATATCATCAGCGTTTGTATTTAATATATGAGGGTTGCCTTCCGTAATCATTGTTATAAAGTCATAAATATGCATCAATTTGACTTAAGATTTTGGCCAAGCTGGGTTGCCTGGCTCTTGTGCTTACCCCTACGTTCCCGATGGTTCGGCTAGGTGGTAAAGGGAGCACCTTTGTGATTGTTACTACCGGGACATCCGAGTTAGTACCTCGGACTGGGTGAAGCCGAAAGCTAGCGATCTTAAAGGATATAATTGGTCGGCAACGAGGAAGTGAAAATTTAGGTTCTCTAAAGACCACATAGTTCGGGAACATTCCCCAAACTAAATCTTCAATATTTTGCTCCCACATTGATCAGAGCTGAGGTTTCATGATCATGCTTAGCATGACAACCCAAAGAAAGGAACCGATAGCGGGACTATTTTCTTTGAAAGATGTTTCTTACGTTAAAAAGTAATATAACATATCTCTCTGCGTTCCTTTGTTTATAAAACCGTATGGCCGGATTGCCTTGTTTGCCGTAAACCTTTGCCCTCATAAAGGCTTTATAAAGTAGGACAAACACTCCTCGGCTGCTGGCAGAGGAGGTTGAAGCCGATGGTCGGTCAACAAAGTTTTGTACAATGCGGATCTGAGAATTAATGATGTAGAGAACTTGGATACATAGAATCATTACACATACGTTGTGATTTTACTCTGGATATCGATCCTTAATTCGGCCACCGTGCCCACATTAAGGCTCGGGGGCTACTGGGCTTCGTGCTTATCATTTACAAAATATTAAAGTGGTACATTGATCCCCTGATCTGGTGTTGCCACCCGTCCAGTGTCTCGGAGACTACTGCATTCCCTATTCAATGCAGAAAATTCAAAGTGCTGAGTGTTCGGCATAACCGAACTATGGGCAAGCGCATCTTCGGACAACAATAAGTACCATATGGGACTTATCCGGCGTCAAGCTGATATATCACGGCGACTTCTCACGACCCTCTCTCAGGGGCCCGTCCGCTGATCACTATTACCTCTAATATATTACATTGCGTTTCTATTCCTATGTATGCTGCCGAGCTAGGACTTGATCCTCAGGCCGATTTTACGACCTGAGTCTCAGAAGCTACTAGGATCAGCGGTTTCATATTTTCCTTCAGGTGCATCTTGGATTTTAGGCCGACAGACACCTTGAGGGCTACTGGCAATACATCTCGTCAGCAAATAAATTTATACGCATCGAAAATAAAATCCGCAAACAATCAGCCCATGCCCGAGGTGCTGAGCCACCTCGGAAGCAGTTCAACATACAGCTCGGATGCAAGTGGCTGGCTCCTTAGAGGGCATTTCCAGCATTAAGCTCGGCTAAAACTTTTTGAACCAAGGTGATCTATGGCACCTCGGATATAGTCCGGCGTTGGAGCTTGGACATAGTCCGGCGTTGGAGCTCGGATACAGTCTGGCGTTGGTGCTCGGCTGCAAAAGATACCTCGAATGCAGTCCGGCGTTGGGGCTCGGATGCAAGAGGACACCGCTGTAGGGGAACAACTTCAAACCCGAGGTGGGCGTAAAAATAACAAGGCATTGATAAAGGCCGAGAACTTAAAGGGGCTCCTCGGATACCCGACGTGTAAACTCTTCAGATTCATTTCGGCGATCCTCAAGATCGAAGATAAGAAGATTTGTTGAACCAGTTTTCAAGGCCGACGACCGAAGATGAAAAACAGTTCGGAAGAATCGAGGAGTGTTCCTAACTTGAAGACCGGTTCAGGGGGCTACTGACGGTGTCCTGGACTAGGGGGTATTCACCACGTCGTCTCCCGACCAGCTGGATCGGGCCGAGGACCCCCATGGCGGTTCACTCATGGGCCACTTCGGGCAGCCCATGCCGCATACAAGGGAGATCCCACAAGACTTGGCGTCCAAGACGAGGACTCTCCTAAAACCCTAGGCCTTTGGTGTGTTATATAAACCAAGGCTAGGCTAGTCAATAGACAATCATATATTCATTACTACAATCTCGTGGTAGATATATGTACTCTGTATTACACCCATATCAATACAATCAAAAGCAGGATGTAGGGTATTATCTCTTCGAGAGAGCCCGAACCTGGGTAAACCCTGTGTCCATGTTACCATCGCTCCCATACGCCTAGCTTAGGACCCCTACTACGAGATACGCCGGATATAGAACCGAAACCCGCCTTGCAATGCCGAAGACAATCTACGCGCCGGACACATCGTCATTGAAGACTGGTTCAGGGGCTACTGAGGGAGTCCTGGATTAAGGGGTCCTCGGGCGTCCGGGCTATGTGATGTGGGCCAGACTAATGGGCCATGAAGATACAAGACAGAAGACTTCTTCCCGTGTCCGGATGGGACTCTCCTTTACGTGAAAGGCAAGCTTGGCGTTTGGATATGAAGATTCCTTTCTCTGTAAACCGACTCTGTACAACCCTAGGTCCCTCCGGTGTCTATATAAACCGGAGGGTTTAGTCCGTAGGGGCAATCATAATCATACAGGCTAGACATCTAGGGTTTAGCCATTACGATCTCGAGATAGATCAACTCTTGTAAACTCCATATTCATCCAAGATAATCAAGCAGGAAGTAGGGTATTACCTCTATCAAGAGGGCCCGAGCCTGGGTAAACATCGTGTCCCTGTCTCCTGTTACCTTCGATCCTCAGACGCACAGTTCGGGACCCCCTACCCGAGATCTGCCGGTTTTGACACCGACAGGTGCCTTGCTCTTTTTGAAGACGTCGTTGTGGTTCTTCTCTCCTTGCTAGGGTTCTGCGGTGTAAACATTTGTCCCGTGTGGACTCGGCAACGGCGATGCTCTACGTTGTTCTCCTTCTTGGGGGCGTTGCCGTGGAGTTTAGGTGTGCTAGGTCGTAGTGTGATGGTGTTTAGTTCGTCCGGTGCTCATTGTTGGTAGCATAGTCGCATATGTTCTACGTGTGCCGGATATCTCAGGATCGGCTTTGTAAGAGGACTACCTCATCATCTTATATCATTTGACCGTGTACTTGCTTGGTTGTTGCTTTATAAACTTTGTACCTCTGTTTACTATATAGCTTGGGAGACAAGTCGATGTAGTGCACCCTTGTATCTTCGTATAACGGAGATACAAGGGCTACCTCACCATCTACCAACCTATAGAGTATAGGGTTTTTTTTTTTGCGGGGCTATATGGTACAGGTTGAAGAAAGTAGACGTGACAATACATGACCCTGTATATACATACACGTGTTCAACATTATAATTGGTGTTGCTGTTTTAGGTGTGTCCACTCCAGTTACCGGGGCCTCTCTCAGACGAACGAGACTGAGACCAGGTAGGGGGCCTTGTGAGTCTAGTCACGTGCCATGGTAACATGCATTGTCGATCAACTCGTGCGTACAGTGTAAGAAAGCAAGAACTGTGCTCTCACGAGAAAACAGATGCTAGTGCAGTGCAGCCACATCCTGACAAAATAGAACCAGTCACACAATTAACAACAGGTACGAAGTGAGAATTTTTTTTCGAAAAGGAGGATCTCCCGGCCTCTACATCAGAGTGATGCATACGGACGAAGTGAGATGAGATTCGTCCCGTTTCAACTCTCAACTGATGAATGGTGCAGTTCTAGGAGTAAGAGCAACTCCAACGGGCCGACCCAAACGGATGGCATTTTTGTCCGCTTTTTGTCCGTTGTGGTCGGTCGCCCGCCCGCCGTCCGTCCTTTTTTAGTTTTGGGTCGGCAGTGCATCCAACGGGCCGACCCATTTCATGCCCGCGCGCGTTTAAAATCATGTCGTCGCCCTGGTTTTGGCGCTCCAGCGCGCGAAAAAGGTTCGCGCGCAGGGGAAAGCGGCCTAGCGCGCGCTGGTTTTGACGCTCCAGCGAGCGGGGAAGGTTCGCGCGCGCCGCGGCCGGCGCTTGCTATAAAGAAGGCGCTCCCTCCACACTCTGTCCGCCGCCCACTCTCGCCGCATCTGCGCCACCATGTCGATCCGCCGCCTGGGCGCTTCGGATTTTTGCGGAGTCCGCGAGCGCCGCTCCGGCGCCTTCTCCGCCGAGATTTGATTTCGCGAGAAACGTCTCGTCTTCGGCACCTTCGACACCGCAGAGGAGGCGGCCCGCGCGCATGACGCGGCGGCGTGGCGCCTCCTGAGGCCTCATCGGGATATGAATTTTCCCAACGTGTCGAGCCAGCGGGCGCAGGAACTGGCGCCTCTCCCGCGGCTTTTCACCGACGAGGATCGTCGTGTCCACCGAAGGCGGCAGCGTCGCGTCGCCATCGCAAAGAAGGACGTGGAAGCCTTGGTGGTGTGGCGCGGAGGCTTCTCACATGACATCGTCGACGAGCGCCAGTTCTACAAGCAATTGAGATCGGAGAGGGAAGCGAGGAGGAGGGAGCGAGCCGCCTATCGGGAGGACAAGCGTTCGCGGAAGCAGGCAGCTCAATTGAAACTGAAGCTACGAGAATGTCGGGTTGAGACTTTGAAGACGAGCAGCTTGCTGACACCTACCTTCAGACGTCGGAGTAGGACATTACCGAGTCGGAGTCAGAAAGCGATGACTAGTGGTCTTTTTCTGTGTACGCTAAAACTATCTATGTATCCATTTTAATCTGAAAAAATGGCCGGCGGCGTCGGCGACGTAGCAGGCGGGCGAGGATGTGAATCCACTGTGCCACCGACCAGCGGGCCCGGTGAAGAAAGATGGCGAGCGCGCGTCCGTCTTGTGTCCGCGCCGACACAAATCAGGCTCAAAAATGGGCCAGGAATGGGTCGGCAGACGGACGAAAGCGGACGCGCGTCCGTTTGGGTCGGCGCGTTGGGCCGGCTTTTTTGTCCGCGCCGACCCAAACGGACGCCGCGGACGAAATGGGTCGCCCCATTGGGGTTGCTCTAATCAAGCCACGAGATCAGCAGAACATAATACTAAAATTCTTAACCATAAATCTGAAGCACATCTCTACTGCATATTACAACATGGACATCAACACCAACAGCGCATGCATCTCGCTAAAATTCTCCACGAAACATGCATGCGCAAACCATAAATCTTAAGTGTCCATCTTCCTCCACTAGCTTACAACCAGTTACCAAGCTGCTACTACTAATTCGAAGCAAGAATATTACATGGGAACAAATTCGTGATAGGAATCACCACTTGTAGCGGCGGTAGATGGCCTCGGCGTGCGCGTTCTTGTATGCGCTGCAGCCGATGAGGTAGAGGAAGACGAGCGAGACGGTGGCGACGACGAGCGCGATGTTGGCCTTGTGCCACTGGCTCCGCAGCGCCGCCAGGAGGCCCGCGCGGCACGACTCGCACTCGTAGCACAGCTGCGCCGGGTCGTTGCCCCACAGGCCGCAGTCCGGGTCCGACGCCGGCCGCGCCGGGTTCGTCCACACCGTCGGGCTCACGTACCCGAACCCGCACACCGACGGGGGCTTGCAGCAGCCCGACTGCATCCACACCACACCACAAGCTCCGTCAGTTGTCAGAGACTCAGAGCCCACGTTTCAGCTTACTAGTAATTATTGTTATGCTGAGAAATTTAACAGGAATCAGTCATCCTGCGACGTTCATGCATCCATCTCAGTCAGTGGCTGGATCTGAAGTAGTAGTACTAATTTTCTTTTCTCTTAATCACGTGAGGTGGAGTTTCCTAGAGATGGTGCATGAACGTCTGAGAGACCAAAGCTCCGGAACACGCGGGGGCAAACAGAGGCAGACAAACCCTCCTCAGATGAGGACATCGAGATGCTGCGTGCGGCCACTGCAGAACCGAGCTCAAAGTGCCCTCGACACCAGAACTAAGATGATAAGCAGGAGTAATTAACACACGACTCTAGAACTAAACACAAGCCCCCACGCACCGACCCATGCGACCCTTGTCCCCGGCACTGTCCCGTCCATTTCTTCTTCTTGGGACAGCAACTCTTCCATGGTTCTGTTGCCATATATACTAGTAGTAGGAGTATTGTTTAAGCTTTCTCTCGGCAACGATGCTATACACACGACACCATGTGCACGATTTGTGGACGATGTAGTTAATCAAGCCGTTGGTGTGTGGTAGTAAACTGCATGACACCGTCTGATTTTGAATCGTGCATGAATCGGCCACGCAGCCGTCGTGCGCGAAGCAGTTTCGTTCTCTCGGGGGATTAGAGTGAAAAGTAGCATTGATACGCCACCAAGTAATTGCCCATCACGTACTCAATTATATTCGCAGTCTAAATCAGTGTCAGATTTGTTCCAGAAAGGGCTTAATTACATGGGCCTACGCGCGGATTCCCCTCAAGACCATTTGGCACTTGGCAGAAACCGAATGGCCCACATCACAGTGACCGTGAACAATGGCCGCCGCTTTTTTTGTGCCCTGTCAGAAAGTTGCCACCGGATGGATTCCCCTCCTCATCGTCTAGTAGCATCTCCAAGAGCCAAGATAACCTCATGCCCGGATCCTTCTAAAGCACCCCTCATCGTCTTGTTTCGGTTACAGGTGTCACTACCGATGCGTTCGCTCACATCATATCTAGTGGAGTAGTATGGCAACAGTTTCAGTCGAAACAGTGTGATTTTGACGTGTTCATTTTGTGGAATCCTATGTTTGAGGAGGTGGGAGTATTTGATGAATCTATGGCTAAACAACGATGATAGGAGTACTAGTAAGTTTCTTGCAGGTTGTAAGAAGCAGTAAATGTGAAACTGCTACTCCTAGCTAGTTCTAGTACATAGTGGCATCATTCAGCTAACACTCAAATATGCTTCCCCGCAAAAATCAACAAAAAAAATACTAGTGACGAGAAGGACTGGGATTAATAAGTGATGGGTAATACAGTACGCACCTGGAGCGGCGTGAGGTGGGACTGGTAGAACTGGTCGGCGGTGACGTAGCCGGCCTGCCGGGCGAGCTTCTTGCAGGTGTCAGAGACGGCGAGGCAGGACCTAATCCCCTCCCAGCGGGCGGGGTCGTCGGAGACGTACCCGCGCAGCCACATGGAGAAGCCGTCGAGGCGGTACTCGTCGTACTCGCGGCCGAGCACCGGGTAGGCGCCGGAGCCGCGGGTGACCGCGAAGGCGAAGACGAGGAGCGCGATGAGGAGGGCGATGAGCGCCGCCATGGCGAAGAGGTAGAAGGCGAGGAGGCGGCGGCGGTTCCAGTAGGCGCCGACGAAGCCCGCCAGCGCCGCCAGGAGGATGAGGCCGCCCAGGATGGCCACAGGCCAGCGCGCCAGCCGCGCGCACTCCTCCCCCTGCGCCGACGCGAACCACACCCCCGAGGCGATGACGGGGACGGCGCAGATGAGCGCCATCAGCGTCACGCACGCCGTGATGTTGTTGCTCACCGCCATGGCTGGAACCTCGCCGCTGCGGCTCTCGCTCTCCCAGACCGTGCTTCGTCCTCTCTGTGTGTTCTTGACGCGGCGCGGGGCGTCTGCGGTGCGGGCTTCCTTCGTGGGTGGGGATGGCATAAAAGGGGTTTGCGGTTTTGCGGAAGGGGTTTGTCTAGGAGCTTGTTCGGTTGCACTCCAGCTCCCAACTCCACTAACTCCAGCTTTGGAGCTGTGCCGAACGGGTTAACTCCTGGAGTTAAGAAAAAGAAGCTGGGAGCGGAGCGTACTGTATTTTACGAGGAGCTGAGGAGCTAGACATCTACTGCTCTGAAAAATCAAAGGAGCGAGAGTTGACTGGAATTACGGCTGCATGCCACCGCCAAGTGAGCTAGCGTACCGGTTCGCTGCAGCTTATCGCTCGAGCTGGGCCACATCAAAACCGAATCAGCTGCCAGCCCATGCCAGTGCTCCCGATCGAGAAGCTGTGCTGTCAAACGTTTCTGAACTCTGGGTTTTTTCAACGAGGAGTTGGGCGGAGGAGTTGAGCTGAGGAGTTGAGGATCCGAGGGAGCTAGAGGGTTGCCGAATAGGTCCTAGGTCTCAGTCGACTTAGACTTCACGAGTGTACTTTCCAGCCTTTTTTTGTCTGAAACTGTTATGTCTTGTCTTCGTGATGGGCTGGCCTGGTCCCGTACTGGGCTTTCGTCCCACCTTTTCTCTTGCGCACCATTACATTGTTGCCAGATTGTTTTTCTCTTGCTAGTACGTACTGCCCTTGTTTGCCTAAAAAAAAATGTACTGTCCTTGTAAGTGTATTTTGCTAACTAGCTTCAGCTCGACAAGTGATGCAGCTTTCTTGTGTTCAAAATCTTGTATTCTTTTTGTTCGCCGGAAAATCCTCGTATACGCTGCTTGTATTTGGGTGTGACCGTGTGAGCTATGGGCATACAGCTTATGGTGATTTAATATTAGAGAAAAAAAATACAAAAATACAAAGGTGGACATGGTTCCACGTGCACCCGTGTGAATAGTAAATGAAAAAATACTAGAAATAAATAAAGATTCTAAAATTTTGAGGTATCAAATTTGGTCGGCCATTCTACTCACGTGTGAAGTTTCGTGAAGTATTGACATATGTGGTATTTTTAGTGAAGAAAATACAAGTGAGACCATACTATTCATCAAATAGTGTTTTTTAAAATAGCTTCAATTTTGTCACTTTTGCCCAGATTTCCATGGATGTCATTTTTCGTGAAACTTCATATGCAAGTATATCAGTTGACTATGTATGTTAGAAAACAAAATCAGATATTTTTTGTTTTTTCAGTATTTTTAATTTACTATTCATAAGGGATGCGCGTGGAACCATATTCACCAAATCCGCATTCGAAAAAAAATACAAGTATTTAAGCAAAAAGATAATCTACACACATATAACCGTAATGCAATTACGTGCAACCGGCGGGTTTGCAAACAATGATACAGTAAAAATAAGTAAGATAAAACTTAATAAATTACACACATATCGGGACACCACACACCTCTAATCCTTCTACACAGTTAAGTTGGTGCGCTTGTAGTTGCATGTGAGATGCAGTGCATGCAGTTGCACGCCGAGGCGGACATGCACAATTTGAAATAAAACACCACTGAGTTGCAACCGTGTGGAAGGCATGCCGTTGCAACCGGGGGAGACACTTGCAGTTGCGTGCCTAGTGGTGGACATGCAAATACCCCCTCCCCTAACAAATCATCACTAAGCTGTGGACATGTTGAAATACATGCAATTGCGTGCCTAGTGGCGGACATGCAACCACCCCTTCCCTCCAACAAAACACCGCTGAGTTGCAGTCGGGGGCTACACTTGCATTTGCGTGCCTAGTGGCAGACATGCAACTAGCCCCTCCCTCCGACAAAATACCACTAAGTTGCGGACATGTTGAAAATATGCAGTTGCAGTCGGGCGACACTTGAAGTTGTGTGGCCAGTAGAAGAACTGCAGTTGCAGGGACGACACTTGCAATTGCATGACCAGTATCATACATGCAGTTGCAGTCGGGAGTGACACTTGCAGTCGCGTGGACAATTGCAGACATGCAACCGCACCCTCCCCGGACAAAACAACACAGAGTTGAAGTTGTGTCGTAGACATGCAGTTGCAGTCGGGGGCGACACTTGCATTTGCGTGCCTAGTGGCAGACATGCAACTAGCCCCTCCCCCAACAAAACACTACTAAGATGCAGACATGTTGAAAACATGCAGTTGCAGTCGGCGGCGACGCTTAAAATTGTGTGGCCAGTAGAAGAAATGCAATTGCAATCGGGGGCGACACTTGCAATTGCATGGCCAGTATCATACATGCAGTTGCAGTCGGGAGTGACACTTGCAGTTGCATGGACAATAGCAGACATGCAACCGCCCCCTCCCCGGACAAAACAACACTGAGTTGCAGTCGCATTGAAGACATGCAGTTTCATTCACAAAAGACACTTGCAGTTGCGTGCCTCGTGCCAGGCATTCAAGCCCCTTCCTCTGACAAAATGCCATTGGGTTGTAGTGCTGTTGCAATCGGGGCAACACTTGTAACTGTGTGCCTAGTGTCAGACATGCAAACGCCTCCTCCCCCGTCAAACACAATTAATTTGGGTCGTTTTGAAGACATGCGGTTGCAGTCACAGACGACACTTGAAGTTTCGTGCCCAGTGGTAGGCATGCAACTGCCCTTTCCCGACAAAACACCACTAAGTTGCGGTCATACTGAAGACATGTAATTGCAATCAAGGTCAATACTTCCAGTTGCGTGCCTAGTGGCAAACATGCAACTACCCCCTCCCCCCTGGCGACAAAACACCACTAAGTTGCGGCCTTGTTTAAGACATGCAGTTGCAGTTGATGAAACACTTGCAGTTGTGTGGCCAGTGGAAAACATGCAACTACCCCCCACTCCCACACACACCGACAAAAACACCACATAGTTGTAGTTGTGTTGGAGGCATGCAGTTGCTATGCGCGCGCGGGGGGTGGGGGGAGGGGCAACACTTGTAATTGCATGACTAGTGGCAGACATGCAACTACCCATTGCGGCAAAACACCACAGAGTTGCAATGGGGGAGAGACCTACAGTTACATGCTTAGTGGTTGACATGCACCTGCCCCTCTCAATAAAATCGACAAAGTTGCAGATGGTTTGAAGACATGAAGTTACAGATGGAACAACATTTGTAGTTGCATGACTAGTGACAGACATGCAACAACCCCTTTCGACAGAACACCACAGAGTTGCATTGGGGGGCGACACTTGTAGTTGCAGGCTTTGCAACTGCCTCTTCCCCGACAAAACACCACAAAGTTGTGGTTGCATTGAAAAATACATGTTATAGTCGAAAGGCAACACTCTGTATTTTTGTGCCTAGTGGTAGACATGCAGCTGCCCCCTCACCCCCACCCCACCGCGACGAAATGTCACTTAGTTGTGAGGCATTGAAGACATGCAGTTGCATCCGGGGGCAATTTGTGTGACCAGATGGCAATATTTTCAAATCTCAAAATAAAATTGTTGTTTAAGAAATATTAAAAACAAAATGGATAACAAGAATCTTGTTGTTAGCAAGAAAAAGGTTTAAAATAATCTTTAAAAAAGGCAACAAAAAGTGATAAGACAATATGCAAAAAAATGTATAGCAAGGATCTTGTTGTTAGCAAAAAGAAGGTTTAAAAAAAGACCATTAAAAAGAAGACAAGGAAAAAGTGATAAGACAAAATGCAAAAATAATAATAAATGCCACAGGGACAAGACGAAAAAGGTTTAAATATAAAATTCCTGTTAAAAAGCATGTCAACCGACATGCATTAACATACAAAAATGGGAATATATTCGCATATATACGTACATACACATGAAATAAACATGGTCATCACATATTTAAAATAAATTATGCACAAAAAAATGTCCATTTTGAAAGTCTATGTTAGAATATTGCAGATTTAAAAAAATCAATACAGTGGAATATATGGTTCATAAACCGTGAAACAATGTTTGAGGAAAAGGAATAAGAAATATCAAGAAATGTAAAGAATGAAGCAAAAAAAGTAAAATGAAAACATAAAAACAATGGAAAATTTAAAAAGAAACAAAATCAAAACAAAAAATAGAAATATAAACATTTTGACGTAGGTGTATATTCGGTACTTGCATTCAACCCACCAGCCCACTAACTCCGCGGTCAAACCTGCCCCAGTTTATACTACAAAAACAAGTCAACAACGAATGAATTTTTTTAAAGAGAGAAACAAAAAGCGAAAGCAATCAAAAAACAGACCCAATGAACAACCAGACCCGATAGAACAAAAAAAGGACAAAAGGAAAGAGCCCAACCAAAAAACAGAAGGGAAACAAAAGCAAACGGACTGGGCATGCGCCTTAATGGGCCGAATTCAAACAAGAAAGTCAGCTGCGCGAATCTTTAAGAGTCAGGCGATCCAAAGGCTGGGGTATCGACTGAGACTTCCTTAAAACTCAGTCGACTGAGTTTTAACGTATCCGTTTGCGGAAAGGTGGCGGGGTTTGCTGGGGCTGGCACGCTGGCCCGGGGAGAGCATGTGTGATCCTGATCCCCGCTGCCGACGCATCGTGCGCCGAGCGGCTTGTCAGCCAGCGCGTTCAGCGTGTGTGGGAGACTGGGATTGTTTGGACGAGTATGGCATGGGCATGCTTGTTTTGCTTTCACATGCCACGTCGATCCACTAGCTTATAGCCTTATAGGAAACAAAAGAGATGAATTTTAGTGAAAGTTGAGAGGAAAAGGGATAAAAGGAGAAAAGACTAGCAGTTGTATATGTACAAGTGTGCCAACGAGGATGGTGTTTAGCAGTTGTATAATGGCCGGATGAGGAATGACAACCAGATGGATGGATGCAGAAGAAAGCCATGAAATCCTTTCCTTCTTTCTTTTCAAAACTAATAACTGCACGGTGGCTCGGCGGGTGTCTAGGCACCATCTTTACCGGATGTGTACATGTCCAAAATCAGGCGGGTCATTATCTCGCTTTTGTGGTTGACATGATGCATGGATCCGACCATGGCGGCGAGCAACAATATCTCTAATGCAATCCGTAAATTTCCTTCCGCATCCTTCAGCGAATAGGGACTGGTCCATAGACATGGTTACGAGAGAACGCCATCCAACCGTAGCCGCATTTTGTCCGCCAACAAATTTAAATTCGAATCTACAATGATCCACACAATACGCCGGATCACACCTGCGTCAGATCGTATCCCCGATCACAACCAAAATGAGGCAACTATGCTTAGGTTTTTACATGTCCGAATCCAAAAGAATATTAGTCCGGCAGCCCGCGCATTTCTGCTCTGCCGGACCGGCCATCTCAGCGAGATGCTTCTCGATCAAGGTGTCGTCGCCGCCGTGTAGGCCGCCTCGGCGTTGGCGTCCACCTCCGCCTCCGCTGCGTCCTCATCTTCCGCTGCCGCCAACTCATCTTTCTGCCGCTCCAGCATCTGGTAGCGGACGGATTGCACGATAATTCTAGCGTCGGCATCCAAAGAGTCGATATTCAAGTTCAACATCTTGGCGTCCTCTGCATTTGCGGCGATCTTCACCCTCTTTTTCTGGAGCGCGACCTTCTTCTCCTCGAGCACCGCCTTTCTCTCTTCGATCATGGTCCTCCACTCTTCGAGTTTAATCTTCTTCTCCGTCGCCTCCATCAACTGCTTGAACCTTTCCGCCTTCCGCTCCTCCTTGATGTCTGAGCGCTTTATGCATGCCTCTTCCTTATTCGCCAAGATCTCCTCGAACCTCTTCGTCAACTTGACCACCGCACCATCTCGCTTCATCCTCTCCTCCTCAAAAGTCTTGCCATGCAAATTTCTTCTAACCTTCTTCGGCGGTTCTTGGGCTAGGTCGGTAGGGTCACCGGTTTCTTCCTCGTTGGCTTGAGCGGCAGTCTTGACAATGAAAAGGTTCCACTTCGGCTTCCCATGCAACTTCAACCAACAATGCATTACGATGAATGACTTCTTCTCCAACTTCCTGTACACCACACAAGCACGAGTAGGCTACAAAAGTGAAACAATGCATATCCGTCTAGTGAGCAACAAAACAATACATGTCTGGCCAGTGATTAACAAAACTAAAGCATATCTGGCTAGTGAGCAACAAAACTAAATCATGTCCGGATAGTGATCAGCAAAACTAAAGCATATTCGGCTAGTGAGCAATAAAACTAAAGCATGTTCGGCTAGTGATCAACAAAACTAAAGCATATCTGGCTAGTGATCAACAAAACTAAAGCATATCCGGCTAGTGATCAACTTACTTGGTCGGTGATTTGTGCACCGCTAGGCCACCGTGCCATGGACAGGGTCGAGGCTACTGGCCAACCATGCATCGCACAGCAGCTCGTTCTCCCGCACGTTGAAGCTTTGTCCTCCACCCTTCTTCTTCGGATCGCCGGCTGTATCATCCGGATCATCGTCGTCGACGTCCTCAACCTCCCCCTCCTCCCATTCTTCCCTCCGGATGCTGCTCTCCGGCGGCTCAATGTTGTTGTTGTTGTGTGTCTCGCAGGTCTGGGTGTAAGACTATTGTGTGGCCGTGTGGGTGTAGGACTGTTGTTGCTGGTAGTTGCCGAACTGGGTGGGATCCGAGTCTTCCACCTGCACGTCCTCATAGCCCCTCCTCCTCCCTCGGCTCCATCATGGATGATATCGAGCATCTCTCTGTCCGCGTCGTACGCCAGCTCCCCCACTCTCGGCATTGCAGCAAATAGCGTGCGGGCACCCATCTGCTCTCCGCTCGCCGTCCTCGCCAGGATGAGCCCAGCGAAGAATAGTCGGAGAAGAGCGGCGCCACGTTAACATCTATGATGTAAGGAGCCGTACCTCCGTGGTTCGCGAGCTGCTTGGTGACGTAGTAGTGCTACTTGTGAGTTGCGCTGAGATTTCCTCAAGGAGGAGAGGTGATACGTCTCCAATGTATCTATAATTTTTGATTGTTCCATGCTATTATATTATCTGTTTTGGATGTATAATGGGCTTTACTAAGCACTTTTATATTATTTTTGGGACTAACCTATTAACCGAATGCCCAGTGCAAATTGCTGTTTTTTTTGCCTATTTCAGTGTTTCGCATAAAAGGAATATCAAACGGAGTCCAAACGGAATGAAACCTTCGGGAGAGTTATTTTTGGAACAAACGTGATCCAGAGGACTTGGAGTGGACGTCAAGAAAGAAGCGAGGAGGCCACGAGGCAGGGAGGCGCGCCCCCACCCTCGTGGGCCACTCGCAGCTCCACCGACCTACTTCTTCCTCCTATATATACCCATATACCCCCAAAACATCCAGGAGCACCACGAAACCCTATTTCCACCGCCGCAACCTTCTGTACCCGTTAGATCCATCTTGGGGCCTTTTCCGGCGCTCCGCCGGAGGGGGAATTGATCACGGAGGGCTTCTACATCAACACCATAGCCTCTTCGATGATGTGTGAGTAGTTTAGCACAGACCTTCGGGTCCATAGTTATTAGCTAGATGGATTCTTCTCTCTCTTTGGATCTCAATACAAAGTTCTCCTCGATCTTCTTGGAGATCTATTCGATGTAATTCTTTTTGCGGTGTGTTTGTCGAGATCCGATGAATTGTGGGTTTATGATCAACATTATCTATGAACAATATTTGAATTACTCTGAATTCTTTTATGTATGATTTGTTATCTTTGCAAGTCTCTTCGAATTATCAGTTTGGTTTGGCCTACTAGATTGATCTTTCTTGCAATGGGAGAAGTGCTTAGCTTTGGGTTCAATCTTGCGGTGTCCTTTCCCAGTGACAGCAGGGGCAGCAAGGCACGTATTGTATTTTTGCCATCGAGGATGAAAAGATGAGGTTTATATTATATTGTTTGAGTTTATCCCTCTACATCATGTCATCTTGCCTAATGCGTTACTTTGTTCTTATGAACTTAATACTCTAGATGCATGCTGGATAGCGGTCGATGTGTGGAGTAATAGTAGTAGATGCAGAATCGTTTAGGTCTACTTGTCGCGGACGTGATGCCTATATCATGATCATGCCTAGATATTCTCATAATTATGCACTTTTCTATCAATTGCTCGACAGTAATTGGTTCACCCACCGTAATACTTATGCTATCTTGAGAGAAGCCACTAGTGAAACCTATGGCCCCCGGGTCTATCTTCCATCATATTAATCTCCCGCCAACTTGCTATTTCTGTCGCCGCTTATTTTTTCAATCTTTACTTTTCAATCTCTATCATAAAAATACCAAAAATATTTATCTTATTATCTCTATGAGATCTCACTTTTGCAAGTGGCCGTGAAGGGATTGACAACCCCTTTATCACGTTGGTTGCAAGGTTCTTATTTGTTTGTGTAGGTACGAGGCGACTTGCGTGTAGTCTCCTACTGGATTGATATCTTGGTTCTCAAAAACTGAGGGAAATACTTACGCTACTTTGCTGCATCACCCTTTCTTCTTCAAGGGAAAACCAAACGCAGTGCTCAAGAGGTAGCAAGAAGGATTTCTGGCGCCGTTGCCGGGGAGATCTACACCAAGTCAAGTCAATTCAAGACATACCAAGTACCCATCACAACTCTTATCGCTCGCATTACATTATTTACCATTTGCCTCTCGTTTTCCTCTCCCCCACTTCACCCTTGCCGTTTTATTCGCCCTCTTTTTCCATTTGCCTCGTTTTGCTTGTTTCTTATGTCGCCGTGTGTCGTCATGGCCAGTCCTTCTATCATTGTTAGCAATCTCAATCATGAAGTTCTTAATTTTAAACAAAGAGAGGGAGAAAATCTAAAAGATGCTTGGCATAGAATTTGCAATGCTCAGAATAGATCTACTAGGAAGCAATCTACTTCCGTTCTTCTTCGCAATTTTTACGTAGGCATCACTCCTTGGAACAGAAATATTCTTGATACCATTACCGGAGGGAATTTCTTGGGTAGCTATACCTTTGATTCTTATAATGCTATGATAGATTTGTTTGGCCC
Organism: Triticum aestivum; assembly: GCF_018294505.1. Taxonomy (NCBI): domain Eukaryota; kingdom Viridiplantae; phylum Streptophyta; class Magnoliopsida; order Poales; family Poaceae; genus Triticum; species Triticum aestivum. Next base: position 181,111,273 of record NC_057811.1, on the reverse strand, counting down.
ACCACCTCTTTTGGTAAATGGAACTATTTTAACTTTGGAACATGTGATGCAAAAGCTTGAAATTATTGAAAATAAAGTTGCTACTGTAGAGTCGATTGAAAATTTGGATAAAAAGATCCACAAGCAAATTACCCAATACGGATCTAAGGTAGGACTTGCTCCTAAAATTTTTAAAGAAAAGGAGCCCATAGTTAACAAAAAGATAGATCAAGATTCCACAAGAATTGATAAAATTAAGGATATTATTACCAACTTAGGGTCTGCCTCTTCTTCCGTGAAAAATACTCCAAAACCTTCTAATGCTAAAATTGCCAAATTGATGTATGTTCCTAAAAATAAGGGTGAAACTTCTAGTAAGGGAAATGCGGATCTCAAATCCATAAGTGTTCACCCCAACTTTCTCGCTATCATTAAGGAACCTTTTGCTACAAAGGATTTTCTCGATTTCTTGACTAGGAGTTTGATCATTAATAAAAGAAGGAAACTCCTAAGGGTTATAAGTGTTCAATTGAAGAATTACCTACCAAAGATGATAATACCTAGATCTATTCTTGCCTTTATGCCTAGCTAGGGGCGTTAAACGATAGCGCTTGTTGGGAGGCAACCCAATTTTATTTTTGTTTCTTGCTTTTTGGTTCTGTTTAGTAATAAATAATTCATCTAGCCTCTGTTTATATGTGTTTTCATGTTTTAATTAGTGTTTGTGCCAAGTAGAACCAATAGGATCTTCTTGGGTGATAGTTGTTTGATCTTGCTGAAAAAGACAGAAACTTTACGCTCACGAGAATAATTGTTAAAATTCACCAGAACGTGATAAAATACCAATTATTTTTGCAGTAGATCAATATACAAATTTTCCAGGTTGTCCTAGTTTTTCAGAATTTTTGGAGTTCCAGAAGTATTCGAACAAATCTGGTTGCTATAGACTGTTCTGTTTTTGACAGATTCTGTTTTTCGTGTGTTGTTTGCTTATTTTGATGAATCTATGGCTAGTATCGTAGGGTATAAACCATAAAGAAGTTGGAATACAGTAGGTTTAACACCAATATAAATACGGAAAAACTAACGCCCACATGTGTGGGCGTTTGCACATCGCCCACACACCTCCATAACCACTCATTTTGCCATGTATGAACAGATGACATCAGCAGAAATCTTTTTGTTTTTCGGCTTAAAAATATTTTATCTCCTAATTAAAAAAGCAAATTAAAAATCCGTTTTCACCATTAAATCCGCCTCGACGAGATCTTCAAAACTAGACCCCATGTTGATATGTTTCAATGAAAAATTTTCTTTGCCCAAAAGTTGCCATGATGTTTACACTGTAGTTGCCATAGTGATTAAACAAAAGTTGCCATGTGGAAATTTTAGTTTGTAGATCATGGCAATTTTAGTTTTTTAATGATGGCAATTTCAGTACTTTGACCATGAAAATATAGTTTTTATGAACTATGGCAATTTTAAGTGCATGTATCATGGCAATTTTAGTTTATGGTGTATGACAAGTCTAGTTTCTTAATTCCCCGTTTTATAATATGTCAAAATTTACTTTTAAATGTAGAAGAAAATAGCTGAAATATATCATGGCAACTTCAGTGTAAACATCATGGAAATTCATGTGCAATAGACATGGCAACTTTTAACCAAAAAAATTTGTCGAAATATATTGATATGATATCTAGTTTCAAAGATCTCGTCGCGAGTGATTTAATGGTGAAAACGGATCTTCAATCGGATTTTTCATTTAAGAGATAAAACATTTTAAAAACAGAAAATCCAAAAAGATTTCCACATACATGCATGCGGTGACATGGCGTAGTCTGTGTGTTATAGGGCGTGTGGGCGGGTTTGGCTCCCACCACACGTGTGGGCGTTAGCGTTGTCCTATAAATAAGAATGAGTTCATTACAGTACCTTGAACTGGTGGTTTGTTTTCTTATACTAACGGAGCTCATAAGTTTTCTGCTGAGTTTTGTGTTGTGAAGTTTTCAAGTTTTGGGTAAAGATTTGATGGATTATGGAATAAGGAGTGGCAAGAGCCTAAGCTTGGGGATGCCCAAGGCACCCCAAGGTAAAATGCAAGGACAACCAAAAGCCTAAGCTTGGGGATGCCCCGGAAGGCATCCCCTCTTTCGTCTTCGTCTATCGGTAACTTTACTTGAGGCTATATTTTTATTCACCACATGATATGTGTTTTTCTTGGAGCATCTTGTATGATTTGAGTCTTTGCTTTTTAGTTTACCACAATCATCCTTGCTGTACACACCTTTTGGGAGAGACACACATGAATCAGAATTTATTAGAATACTCTATGTGCTTCACTTATATCTTTTGAGCTAGATAATTTTGCTCTAGTGCTTCACTTATATCTTTTTAGAGCACGGTGGTGGTTTTGTTTTTTAGAAATTATTGATCTCTCATGCTTCACTTATATTATTTTGAGAGTCTTTTATAACAGCATGGTAGTTTGCTTTGGCTATAAAACTAGTCCTAATATGATGAACATCCAAGATGGGTATAATAAAAACTATCATATAAAGTGCATTGAATACTATGAGAAGTTTGATACTTAATAATTGTTTTGAGATATAACGATGGTGATATTAGAGTCATGCTAGTTGAGTAGTTCTGAATTTGAGAAATACTTGTTCTAAAGTTTGTGATTCCCGTAGCATGCATGTATGGTGAACCGTTATGTGATGAAGTCGGAGCATGATTTATTTATTGATTGTCTTCCTAATGAGTGGCGGTCGGGGACGAGCGATGGTCTTTTCCTACCAATCTATCCCCCTAGGAGCATGCGCGCAGTACTTCGTTTTGATAACTAATAGATTTTTGCAATAAGTATATGAGTTCTTTATGACTAATGTTGAGTCCATGGATTATACGCACTCTCACCCTTCCACACCGCGCACCTTTTGTCGGTATCATACACCCACCATATACTTCGTCAAAATAGCCACCATACCTACCTATTATGGCATTTCCATAGCCATTCCGAGTTATATTGCCATGCAACTTACCATCATTCCGTTTATTATGACACACTTCATCATTGTCATATTGCTTTGCATGATCATGTAGTTGCCATCGTATTTCTGGCAAAGCCACCGTTCATAATTCTTTCATACATGTCACTCTTGATTCATTGCATATCCCGGTACATCGCTGGAGGCATTCACATAGAGTCATATTTTGTTCCAAGTATTAAGTTGTAATTTTTGAGTTGTAAGTAAATAAAAGTGTGATGATCATCATTATTAGAGCATTGTCCCAAGTGAGGAAAGGATGATGGAGACTATGATTCCCCCACAAGTCGGGATGAGATTCCGGACGAAAAGAGAAAAAAAGAGAAAAAGAAAGAGGCCATAAAAAAGGGAGAAAAAGCCCAAATAAAAAAATGAGAGAAAAAGAGAGAAGGGACAATGTTACTATCCTTTTGCCACACTTGTGCTTCAAAGTAGCACCATAATCTTCATAATAGAGAGTCTCCTATGTTGTCACTTTCATATACTAGTGGGAATTTTACATTATAGAACTTGGCTTGTATATTCCAATGATGGGCTTCCTCAAAATGCCCCAAGTCTTCGTGAGCAAGCGAGTTGGATGCACACCCACTTAGTTTCTTTTGTTGAGCTTTCATACATTTATAGCTCTAGTGCATCCGTTGCATGGCAATCCCTACTCACTCACATTGATATCTATTGATGGGCATCTCCATAGCCCGTTGATACGTCTAGTTGATGTGAGACTATCTTCTCCTTTTTGTCTTCTCCACAACCACCATTCTATTCCACATATAGTGCTATGTCCATGGCTCACGCTCATGTATTGTGTGAAGATTAAAAAAGTGTGACAACATCAAAAGTATGAAACAATTGCTTGGCTTGACATCGGGGTTGTGCATGATTAAATACTTTGTGTGATGAAGAATGAGCATAGCCAGATTATATGATTTTGTAGGGGTAACTTTCTTTGGCCATGTTATTTTGAGAAGACATGATTGCTTTGTTAGTATGCTTGAAGTATTTTTATTTTCATGTCAATATTAAACTTTTATGTTGAATCTCTCGGATCTGAACATTCATGCCACAATAAAGGAAATTACATAAAAATATGCTAGGCAGCATTCCACATCAAAAATTCTGTTTTTATCATTTACCTACTCGAGGACGAGCAGGAATTAAGCTTGGGGATGCTTGATACGTCTCCAATGTATCTATAATTTTTTATTGTTCCATGCTATTATATTATCTGTTTTGGATGTTTAATGGGCTTTACTAAGCACTTTTATATTATTTTTGGGACTAACCTATTAACCGAAGGCCGAGTGCAAATTGTTGTTTTTTTTGCCTATTTCAGTGTTTTGCAGAAAAGGAATATCAAACGGAGTCCAAACGGAATGAAACCTTCAGGAGAGTTACATTTGGAACAAAAGTGATCCAGAGGACTTGGAGTGGACGCCATGAAAGAAGCGAGGAGGCCACGAGGCAGGGAGGCGCGCCTGCCCCCTGGGTGCGCCCCCACCCTCGTGGGCCCCTCGCACCTCCACCGACCAACTTCTTCCTCCTATATATACCCATATACCCAAAAAAAACATCCAGGAGCACCACGAAACCCTATTTCCACCACAGCAACCTTCTACACCCGTGAGATCCCATCTTGGGGCCTTTTCCGGCGCTCCGCCAGAGGGGTAATCGATCACGGAGGGCTTCTACATCAACACCATAGCCTCTCCGATGATGTGTGAGTAGTTTACCACAGACCTTCGGGTCCATAGTTATTAGATAGATGGCTTCTTCTCTCTCTTTGGATCTCAATACAAAGTTCTCCTCGATCTTCTCGGAGATCTATTCGATGTAATTCTTTTTGCGGTGTGTTTGTCGAGATCCGATGAATTGTGGGTTTATGATCAAGATTATCTATGAACAATATTTGAATCTCCTCTGAATTCTTTTATGTATGATTTGTTATCTTTGCAAGTCTTTTCGAATTATCAGTTTGGTTTGGACTACTAGATTGATCTTTCTTGCAATGGGAGAAGTGCTTAGTTTTGGGTTCAATCTTGCGGTGTCCTTTCCCAGTGACAGCAGGGGCAACAAGGCACGTATTGTATTGTTGCCATCGAGGATAAAAAGATGGGGTTTATATCATATTGCTTGAGTTTATCCCTCTACATCATGTCATCTTGCCTAATGCGTTACTCTGTTCTTAGGAACTTAATACTCTAGATGCATGCTGGATAGCGGTCGATGTGTGGAGTAATAGTAGTAGATGCAGAATCGTTTAGGTCTACTTGTCGCGGACCTGATGCCTATATACATGATCATGCCTAGATATTCTCATAATTATGCACTTTTCTATCAATTGCTCGACAGTACTCCCTCCATTCCCTTATACAAGGCCACAAACTCATATTACAGGTACCAAGATAAAATTTAATGACACCTTTGCAAGTCAACTTTTCTTTTCGTTAAACGGGATCATTAATACACCACAATCATGCAGCGAATAAATGGGAAGGAAGCGACTAACTGTCATTATGACTACATGCATGTAAGTATTAAAAAGTTGCTAGTACGAGGAAACATCATTAATTTTTGTCTCGATTACTGTTGGTGGCCTTGTATTGATGCAAAATGTATTTTTGATAGTGACCTTGTATAAGGGAATGGAGGGAGTAATTGGTTCACCCACCGTAATACTTATGCTATCTTGAGAGAAGCCACTAGTGTAACCTATGGCCCCCGGGTCTATCTTCCATCATATTAATCTCCCGCCAACTTGCTATTTCTGTCGCCGTTTATTTTTGCAATCTTTACTTTTCAATCTATATCATAAAAATACCAAAAATATTTATCTTATTATCTCTACCAGATCTCACTTTTGCAAGTGGCCGTGAAGGGATTGACAACCCCTTTATCGCGTTGGTTACAAGGTTTTTATTTTCTTGTGTAGGTATGAGGCGACTTGCGTGTAGTCTCCTACTGGATTGATAACTTGGTTCTCAAAAACTGAGGGAAATACTTACGCTACTTTGCTGCATCACCCTTTCTTCTTCAAGGGAAAACCAACGCAGTGCTCAAGAGGTAGCAAGAAGGATTTCTGGCGCCGTTGCCGGGGAGATCTACACCAAGTCAAGTCAAGTCAAGCCATACCAAGTACCCATCACAACTCTTATCCCTCGCATTACATTATTTGCCATTTGCCTCTTGTTTTCCTCTCCCCCACTTCACCCTTGCCGTTTTATTCGCCCTCTATTTTCGGTTTGCCTCTTTTGGCTTGTTTCTTGTGTCGCCGTGTGTCGTCATGGCTAGTCCTTCTATCATTGTTAGCACTCCCAATCATGAAGTTCTTAATTTTAAACAAAGGGAGGGAAAAATCTAAAAGATGCTTGGCATAGAATTTGCAATGCTCAGAATAGATCTACTAGGAAGCAATCTACTTCCTTTCTTCTTCGCAATTTTTACGTAGGCATCACTCCTTGGAACAGATATATTCTTGATACCATTACCGGAGGGAATTTCTTGGGTAGCCATACCTTTGATTCTTATAATGCTATGATAGATTTGTTTGGCCCACCACCTCTTTTGGTTAACGGAACTATTTTAACTTTGGAACATGTGATGCAAAGGCTTCAAATTAATGAAAATAAAGTTGCTACTGTAGAGTTGATTGAAAATTTGGATAAAAAGATCCACAACCAAATTAGCCAATACGGATCTAAGGTAGGAGTTGCTCTTAAATTTTTTTAAGAAAAGGAACCCATAGTTAACGAAAAGATAGATCAAGATTCCATGAGAATTGATAAAATTGAGGATATAATTACCAACTTAGGGTCTGCCTTTTCTTCCGCGAAAAATACTCCAAAACCTCCTAATGCTAAAATTTCCAAATTGATGTATGTTCCTAAAAATAAGGGTGAAACTTCGGGAAACGCGGATCTCAAATCCATAAGTGTTCACCCCAACTTTCTCGCTATCATTAAGGAACCTTTTGCTACAAATGATTTTCTCGATTTCTTGCCTAGGAGTTTGATCATTAATTAAAAGAAGGAAACTCCTAAGGGTTATAAGTGTTCAATTCAAGAATTACCTACCAAAGATGATAATACCTAGATCTATTCTTTCCTTTATGCCTAGCTAGGGGCGTTAAACGATAGTGCTTTTTGGGAGGCAACCCAATTTTATTTTTGTTTCTTGCTTTTTGGTTCTGTTTAGTAATTAATAATTCATCTAGCCTCTGTTTAGATGTGTTTTCATGTTTTAGTTAGTGTTTGTGCCAAGTAGAACCAATAGGATCTTCTTGGGTGATAGTTGTTTGATCTTGCTGAAAAAGACAGAAACTTTGCGCTCACGAAAATAATTGTTAAAATTTACCAGAACATGACAAAATACCAATTATTTTTGCAGTAGATCAATATACAAATTTTCCAGGTTGTCCTAGTGTTTAAGAATTTTTGGAGCTCCGGAAGTATTCTAACAAATCTGATTGCTACACACTATTCTATTTTTGACAGATTCTGTTTTTCGTGTGTTGTTTGCTTATTTTGATGAATCTATGGCTAGTATCGTAGGGTATAAAACATAGAGAAGTTGTAATACAGTAGGTTTGACACCAATATAAATAAAGAATGAGTTCACTACAGTACCTTGAAGTGGTGGTTTGTTTTCTTATACTAACGGAGCTCATAAGATTTTTTGTTGAGTTTTGTGTTGTGAAGTTTTCAAGTTTTGGGTAAAGATTTGATGGATTATGGAATAAGGAGTGGGAAGAGCCTAAGCTTGGGGATACCCAAGGCACCCCAAGGTAAAATGCAAGGACAACCAAAATCCTAAGCTTGGGGATGCCCCGGAAGGCATCCCCTCTTTCGTCTTCGTCTATCGGTAACTTTACTTGAGGCTATATTTTTATTCACCACATGATATGTGTTTTGCTTGCAGCGTCTTGTATAATTTGAGTCTTTGCTTTTTAGTTTACCACAATCATCCTTGCTGTACACACCTTTTGGGAGAGACACACATGAATTGGAATTTATTAGAATACTCTATGTGCTTCACTTATATCTTTTGAGCTAGATAATTTTGCTCTAGTGCTTCACTTATATCTTTTTAGAGCACGGTGGTGGTTTTACTTTTTTAGAAATTATTGATCTCTCATGCTTCACTTATATTATTTTGAGAGTCTTTTATAACAGCATGGTAGTTTGCTTTGTTTATAAAATTAGTCCTAATATGATGAACATCCAAGATGGGTATAATAAAAACTATCATATAAAGTGCATTGAATACTATGAGAAGTTTGATACTTGATAATTGCTTTGAGATATGAAGATGGTGATATTAGAGTCATGCTAGTTGAGTAGTTGTGAATTTGAGAAATACTTGTTCTAAAGTTTGTGATTGTCGTAGCATGCACGTATGGTGAACCGTTATGTGATGAAGTTGGAGCATGATTTATTTATTGATTGTCTTCCTTATGAGTGGCGGTCGGGGACGAGCGATGGTCTTTTCCTACCAATCTATCCCCCTAGGAGCATGTGCGTAGTACTTCGTTTCAATAACTAATAGATTTTTGTAATAAGTATGTGAGTTATTTATGGCTAATGTTGAGTCCATGGATTATACGCACTCTCACCCTTCCACCATTGCTAGCCTCTCTAATACCGCGCACCTTTCGCCGGTATCATACACCCACCATATTCCTTCCTCAAAACATCCACCATACCTACCTATTATGGCATTTCCATAGCCATTCCGAGTTATATTGCCATGCAACTTACCACCGTTCCGTTTATTATGACACACTTCATCATTGTCATATTGCTTTGCATGATCATGTAGTTGACATCGTATTTGTGGCAAAGCCACCATTCATAATTCTTTCATACATGTCACTCTTGATTCATTGCATATCCCGGTACATCGCCGGAGGCATTCACATAGAGTCATGTTTTGTTCCAAGTATTGAGTTGTAATTTTTGAGTTGTAAGTAAATAAAAGTGTGATGATCATCATTATTAGAGCATTGTCCCAAGTGAGGAAAGGATGATGGAGACTATGATTCCCCCACAAGTCGGGATGAGACTCCGGACGAAAAGAGAAAAAAAGAGAAAAAGAAAGAGGCCATAAAAAAGGGAGAAAAAAGCCCAAATAAAAAAATGAGAGAAAAAGAGAGAAGGGACAATGTTACTATCCTTTTGCCACACTTGTGCTTCAAAGTAGCACCATGATCTTCATAATAGAGAGTCTCCTATGTTGTCACTTTCATATACTAGTGGGAATTTTACATTATAGAACTTGGCTTGTATATTCCAATGATGGGCTTCCTCAAAATGCCCTAGGTCTTCGTGAGCAAGCGAGTTGGATGCACACCCACTTAGTTTCTTTTTGAGCTTTCATACACTTATAGCTCTAGTGCATCCGGTGCATGGCAATCCCTACTCACTCACATTGATATCTATTGATGGGCATCTCCATAGCCCGTTGATACGCCTAGTTGATGTGAGACTATCTTCTCCTTTTTGTCTTCTCCACAACCACCATTCTATTCCACATGTAGTGCTATGTCCATGGCTCACGCTCATGTATTGTGTGAAGATTGAAAAAGTTTGAGAACATCAAAAGTATGAAACAATTGCTTGGCTTGTCATCGGGGTTGTCCATGATTAAATACTTTGTGTGATGAAGATAGAGCATAGCCAGACTATATGATTTTGTAGGGGTAACTTTCTTTGGCCATGTTATTTTGAGAAGACATGATTGCTTTGTTAGTATGCTTGAAGTATTTTTATTTTCATGTCAATATTAAACTTTTATGTTGAATCTCTCGGATCTGAACATTCATGCCACAATAAAGGAAATTACATAGAGAAATATGCTAGGTAGCATTCCACATCAAAAATTCTATTTTTATCATTTACCTACTCGAGGACGAGCAGGAACTAAGCTTGGGGATGCTTGATATGTCTCCAACGTATCTATAATTTTTTATTGTTCCATGCTATTATATTATCTGTTTAGGATGTTTAATGGGCTTTACTAAGCACTTTTATATTATTTTTGGGACGAACCTATTAACCGAAGGCCCAGTGCAAATTGATGTTTTTTTGCCTATTTCAGTGTTTCGCAGAAAAGGAATATCAAACGGAGTCCAAACGGAATGAAACCTCCGGGAGAGTTATTTTTGGAACAAACGTGATCCAGAGGACTTGGAGTGGACGTGAAGAAAGAAGCGAGGAGGCCACAAAGCAGGGAGGCGCGCCTGCCCCCCTCGGCGCGCCCCCACCCTCATGGGCCCTCACAGCTCCATCGACCTACTTCTTCCTCCTATATATACCCATATACCCCAAAAACATCCAGGAGCACCATGAAACCTATTTCCACCGCCGCAACCTTCTGTACCCGTGAGATCCCATCTTGGGGCCTTTTCCGGCGCTCCGCCGGAGGGGGAATCGATCACGGAGGGCTTCTACATCAACACCATAGCCTCTCCGATGATGTGTGAGTAGTTTACCACAGACCTTCGGGTCCATAGTTATTAGCTAGATGGCTTCTTCTCTCTCTTTGGATCTCAATACAAAGTTCTCCTCGATCTTCTTGGAGATCTATTCTATGTAATTCTTTTTGCGGTGTGTTTGTCGAGATCCGATGAATTGTGGGTTTATGATCAAGATTATCTATGAACAATATTTGAATCTCCTCTGAATTCTTTTATGTATGATTTGTTATCTTTTCAAGTCTCTTCGAATTACCAGTTTGGTTTGGCCTACTAGATTGATCTTTCTTGCAATGGGAGAAGTGCTTAGCTTTGGGTTCAATCTTGCGGTGTCCTTTCCCAGTGACAGCAGGGGCAGCAAGGCACGTATTGTATTGTTGCCATCGAGGACGAAAAGATGGGGTTTATATTATATTGCTTGAGTTTATTCCTCTACATCATGTCATCTTGCCTAATGCGTTACTCTGTTCTTATGAACTTAATACTCTAGATGCATGCTGGTTAGCGGTTGATGTGTGGAGTAATAGTAGTAGATGCAGAATCGTTTCGGTCTACTTGTCGCGGATGTGATGCCTATATACATGATCATGCCTAGATATTCTCATAATTATGCACTTTTCTATCAATTGCTCGACAGTAATTTGTTCACCCACCGTAATACTTATGCTATCTTGAGAGAAGCCACTAGTGAAACCTATGGCCCCCGGGTCTATCTTCCATCATATTAATCTCCCGCCAACTTGCTATTTCTGTTGCCGTTTATTTTTTCAATCTATATCATAAAAATACCAAAAATATTTATCTTATTATGTCTATGAGATCTCACTTTTGCAAGTGGCCGTGAAGGGATTGACAACCCCTTTATCGCTTTGGTTGCAAGGTTCTTATTTGTTTGTGTAGGTACGAGGCGACATGCGTGTAGTCTCCTACTGGATTGATACCTTGGTTTTCAAAAACGGAGGGAAATACTTACGCTACTTTGCTGCATCACCCTTTCCTCTTCAAAGGAAAACCAACGCATTGCTCAAGAGGTAGCAAGAGGATGAAGCAGTACAATAGATATAAGTATTTCTCTCAGTTAAGAACCAAGGTTATTGATCCAGTAGGTGAACCACATAGAACCTTGTTAGCATCACCTGCACACACAAAAGCAAATACTTGCACCCAACGCAAAAAAGGGTTGTCAATCCCCTCGGCGGTTATTTGCAAGGATCAAATCTCGTAGTGGTAGGTAATAAGATAAAATGCAAAACAAAATTAAATAAATAAAAGTGCATCAAGGTATTTTTGTGTTTCTATATATGATAAAAGTAGACCCGCGGGCCATAGTTTTCACTAAAGGCTTCTCTCTCGAGCACATAACATAAGGTGGATGAACAAATTATTGTTGGGAAATTGATAGAAAACAACATAGTTATGACGATATTCAAGGCAATGATCATGTATATAGGCACCATGTCCGAGAGAAGTAGACCAACTCTTGCCTGCATGTACTACTATTACTCCACCCATACCGCTATCCAGCATGCATCTAGGGTATTAAGTATGAAACACAGTAACGCCTCAAGCAAGATGACATGACGTAGACAAAGTAAACCCAATCAATATGAATAAACCCCATCTTTTTATCCTTAATGGCAACAATAAAAATATGTGTCCTTTCCCTTTCTGTCACTGGGATGGAGCACCGCAAGATTGAACCCATCACAAAGCACCTCTCCCATTGCAAGATAAATCAATCTAGTTGGCCAAACCAAACCGATAGATCAGAGATAAATACAAAGCTATAGAAATCATACTTAATAAAGTTCATAGAAGACTCAACTAATATTCATCAATAATCTGATCATCAATCCACAATTCATCGGATCCCAACAAACACACCGCAAAAGAAGATTACATCTGATAGAATTCTAAGAAGATCGAGGAGAACATTGTATTGAAGATGAAAGAGACAGAAGAAGTCATCTAGTTACTAGCTATGGACCCCGTAGGTCTGTGGTGAACTACTCACGCATCATCTAAAGGCAAGAAGGATGACGTAGAAGCCCTCGGTGACGATTCCCCCTCCGGCAGAGTACCGGAAAAGGCCTCCAGATGGGATCGCGGAAGAACAGAAGCTTGCGATGGTGGAAAAAGTGTTTCAGGTGGCTCTCTGGTATATTGGGAATATTTGGGAATTTATAGAGGTGGAATTACGTCAAGAGGGGCCACGAGGGGCCCACAAGCCTAGGGGCGCGCCCCCTGAGCTTGTCGCTCCCTCGTGATTCCTCAGGTCTTCTTCCGAACCTTCATGGGTCCCTTCTGGTCAAAAAAAAATTAATCAAAATTTTTTTCTCCGTTTGGACTCTATTTGATATTGATTTTCTGAAAAGCCAAAAAAGCAAAAAACAACTGGCATTGGGCACTGGGTTAATAGGTTAGTCCCAAAAAATGATATAAAATTACATATAAAACATCCAAGATTGATACTATAATAGCATGGAATAATAAAAAATTATAGATAAGTTGGAGACGTATTAAGCATCCCCAAGCTTAATTCCTTCTCATCCTCGAGTAGGTAAATGATAAAAAAATATGTGAAATGCTACCTAACATGTCTCTCATGTAATCTTTCTTTTATGGTATGAATATTTAGATCCGAATGATTCAAAGAAATAGTCTATAATCTGACATAAAGACATCAATACTCAGGCATACCAAAAAACAATCATGCCTTTTAAAATAGAAATACTAAAGAACGCTATCCCTAGAAAATCATATAGCCTTGTCATGCTCCATTTTCTTAACGCAAAGTATTTATCATGTACAACCCCGATGACAAGCCAAGCAATTGGTTCATACTTTTTAACGCGCTTTAGCTTTTTCAACCCCCACGCAATACATGAGCGCAAGCCATGGATATAACACTATGGGTGGAATAGAGTACGGTGGTAGAGATTAATATGGAGAAGACAAAAAAGGAAGATGGTCTCTCATCAACGTGGCTAATCAACGGACTATGGAGATGCCCATCAATTGATGTCAATGAGAGGAGTAGGGATTTCCATGCAACGGATGCACTAAGAGCTATAAGTGCATGAAAGCTCAAACTGAAAACTAAGTGGGTGTGCATCCAACTTGCTTGCTCACGAAGACCTTGGGCATTTGAGGAAGTCCATCATCAGAATATACATGCCAAGTTCTATAATGAAAAATTCTCACTAGTATATGTAAGTGACAACATAGGAGACTCTATATGAAAAATATGGTGCTACTTTAAAGCACAAGTGTGGAAAAGGATAGTAACATTGCCCCTTCCCTCTTTTTCTCTCATTTTCTGTTGGGCTCTTTTTGGCCTCTTTTTTATTTTATTTTATTTTTTTCCTCACTACGACAATGCTCTAATAATGACAATCATCACACTTCTATTTACTTACAACTTAATATTACAACTCGATGAGACTGAAACATATGACTCTATATGAATGCCTCTGGCAATGTACCAGTATGTGCAATGATGCTAGCGTAACATATATGATAATGATGAATGGTGGACAAGCCACAAATACTATGTCAGTTATATGATCATGCAAAGCAATATGACAATGATGATGTGTGTCACAATAACAGAACGATGGAAGTTGCATGGCAATATATATCGAAATGGCTATGGAAATGCCATGATAGGTAGGTATGGTGTCTGTTTTGAGGCAGATATAAGGAGGCCTATGTGTGATAGAGCGTATCATATCATGGGGTTTAGATGCACCAGCGAAGTTTGCACCGACTCTCGAGGTGAGAAAGGGCGATGCAGGTACCGAACAGGCTAGCAAATTGCAGAAAGGTGAGAGTGCGTTGATACGTCTCCAACGTATCTATAATTTTTTATTGTTCCATGCTATTATAGTATCAATCTTGGATGTTTATTATGCAATTATATATCATTTTTTGGGAATAACCTATTAACCTAGTGCCTAATGTGAGTTGCCGTTTTTGCTTGTTTTTAGCTTTCTAGAAAATCATTACCAAACGGAGTCCAAATGCTACGAATCTTTTTGATGATTTTTTCTGGACCAGAACGGACCCTAGAAGCTTCGGGAGATGACCTGAAGTGCCACGAGGCAGACACAAGCCTGCCAGTCGCGCCGCAGGGGGGCGCCCACCAGGCTTGTGGGACCCTCGTGGCACCTCTTGACCTAATTCTAGCTCTATAAATTCCCAAATATTGCCAATACATCAGAGAGCCACCCCAAATACTTTTTCCGCTACCGCAAGTTTCTATTATTCGGAGATCCCATCTGGAGACCTTTTTCGGTACTCTGCTGGAGGGGGAATCAATCACGGAGGGCCTCTACATCAACATTGTTGCCCTTTAGATGATGTGTGAGTATTTTACCACAGACCTACGGGTCCATGGCTAGTAGCTAGATGGCTTATTCTCTCTCTATGATGTGTAATACAATGTTCTCCTCGATGTTCTTGGAGATCTATTCAATGTAATCCTTTTTTTGCGGTGTGTTTGTTGGGATCCGATGAGTTGCATATAAAACATCCACAATTCATACTATAATAGCACAATAAAAAATTATAGATACGTTGGAGACGTATCATCTAGCAAATATTGTTCTAACAGATCAGTAGGAGGTACGTCAAGCAAGACCAATAATTTCATCTTGACTAGATAATTCTTTCTCATGTGGCTGTCTACAAAACTTAGAGAAATAAAACTCATGAGGTACATCACCAAACTTAACTCTAACCTTTTCTTTAATACAATCAATTTCAGTATTAACGGTATTCAAGAAAGGCCTACCAAATATAACGTGACAAAAATTATCTTGTTGTCAACCAAGTACTAAGGATTAGTAGGGTATTTGATCTTACCACACAAGACCTCAACATATCGAAGAATCCCAAGTGGTGAAATAGTATCTCTATTTGCAAGCTTAATAGTAACATCAATGTCCTAAATCTCAACAGGTGCAATATCATTCATAATTTCTTGACATAAAGTAAATGGAATAGCACTCACACTAGCACCCATGTCACATAAAACATGATAGCAATGATCTCCAATTTTAACAGAAACAATAGGCATGCCAACTACTGGCTTATTCTTATCTAGCATATCTTGTTCATTTCTAGCAGATTTAGCAATGCTAGCATCCACATCACAGAAATAAATGACATGCCCATCAATATTACCAACCAAGAGATATTTAACCATAGCAATATTAGGTTCCACTCTAATTTAGG
Source organism: Triticum aestivum (assembly GCF_018294505.1). Classification (NCBI taxonomy): domain Eukaryota; kingdom Viridiplantae; phylum Streptophyta; class Magnoliopsida; order Poales; family Poaceae; genus Triticum; species Triticum aestivum. The sequence continues at coordinate 181,095,538 of NC_057811.1, read as the reverse complement.
TGCTCTAGTATTACTCTTATTAACCACAGCTATAGCTTTAGCACGTTCCTTAAACCTAACAGGGCAATAAGGTTTCTCAATATAAGCAGTAGGCGCAACTGGATCAACATTATAAATAATAGTTTCATCTTTAGCTATAACAGGTTCCTCAGACATATCTTCAATAGGCGGATGAAATTTAAACCACTTCTCCTTAGGGAGATCAACATGAGTAGAAAATGATTCACAAAAGGAAGCTACTATCTCAGTGTCAAGTCCATATTTAGTACTCCCTTTGTAAATAAATATAAGAGTGTTTAGAACACTACTTTAGTGATCTAAACACTCTTATATTTCTTTACAGAGGGAGTACTAAACATATGAAAAGCATCTATCTCCATAAAAGATTTAACACAATCAAACTCAAAGTTTTATACTCGACTCTTTACCTTTGTCGAATTCCCAATCTTTAGAGTCGTGTTTAATTCTTTCCAGAAGACCCCATTTGAATTCAATAGGTTTTTTCATAAAGGAACCTGCAGAAGAATTATCGAGCATGGACCGGTCATCATGAGAAAGCGGAGGGTAAAAGTTTAGAATAATAATCTGTCTTGAAAGCTCATGATTGGGGCATGTGTGCATCATGGATTTAAGCCTCCCCAAGCTTGAGCGATACTTTCTCCTTCACAAGGCCAATATATATATATATATATATATATATATATATATATATATATAAAATTACGATGACGATGAACCAAATGCATAGGATAGAACTTCTGGTGAAATTCCAATTTTAATCGGTTCCAATACCATCCAATAGCCTATACCAGGTCAATGCCTTTCCCTCCAAAGATAAAGGGAATACCTTCTTCTTACCTCCATCCTCGGATAAACCTGCAAGCTTAAACAATCCATAAATTTCTTCCACATAGATTAAGTGCATATCAGGATGTACTGTTCCATCTCCTGCATAAGGATTAGGTACTAGTTTCTCTAACATACCCGAAGGAATATCATAATAAATATGTTTAGTAGGTACAGTAGGTCGAGGGGAAACTAACGTTGCTAGACTGCGTCGGTAATTCCCCAAAGAGGAAGGGATTATGCAACATAGCTACGGTAAGTATTTCCCTCAGTTATGAAACCAAGGTTATCAATCCAGTAGGAGAACCAAGCAACACTATCTAATGGTACCTGCACACAAAGAACAAACACTTGCAACCTGACGCGTAAGAGGGGTGTCAATCCCTCTACGGTAAAAAGATAGATAAAATTGTGGTAGATTAGATAAATATATCTTGCAAAAACATGAAATAAAATAAGTAAAGAAAAAGTGCAGCAAGGTATTTTTGGGTTTTTGGAAATATAGATCTGAAAACAATATGATAAAAGATAGACCCGGGGCCGTAGATTTCACTAGTGGCTTCTCTCGAGAAAATAGCATACAGTGGGTAAACAACTTACTGTCAGGCAATTGATAGAAGAACAAACAATTGTGACAGTATCCAAGGCAATGATCATGTATATAGGCATCACGTCCAAGATTAGTAGACCGACTCCTGCGTGCATCTACTACTATTACTCCACACATCGGCCGCTATCCAGCATCCATCCAGTGTAGTAAGTTCATGGAGAAACTGAGTAATACAATAAGAATGATGAAATGATGTATACAAGATCTATTCATGTAGGAATAGACCCCATCTTTTTATCCTTAATAGCAGTGACACATGCCTGCCCCGCTACCTGATATGTCTCCGACGTATCTATAATTTATGAAGTATTCATGACATGTTTATAACAACTCCATATTGTTTTGGTTGATTTGATTAGAACTAACCCGGACGGACGCTGTTTTTAGCAAAACTACCATGGTGTTGTTTTTGTGCAGAAATAAAAGTTCTCGGAACAAGCTGAAAATTAACGGAGAATTTTTCTAGAAAATATAAAAAATACTGGAAGAAAAAGATACAGAAGAAGAGTCCCAGGCTAACCAAAAGGGTGGGGGCGCCCCACCCCCTAGGGCGCGCCACCCGTCCTTGTGATCACCTCATGGGGCCCCTGACGTGAAACCGACACCAACCCTTCCTATAAATCCTAAAAACCCCAGAACAGAAGAGAGATCGGGAGTTCCGCTGCCGTAAGCCTCTGTAGCCTCGAAAAACCAATCTAGGCCCTCTCTGGCACCCTGCCGGAGGGGGCCATCATCACCGAAGGCCATGGAGGAGGATCCCGGAGGGGGCCATCATCGCCATGGAGGCCAAGGACCAAAGGGAGAACCTCTGCCGATCTAGGGGGAGGCCATGGAGGAGGAAGCTTAAGGGAGAGAACCGCTCCCCCTCTCTCTTGGTGGTGCCGGAGTGCCATCGGGGGAACCATAGCCGCAGTGATCGTCTTCATCAACATCACCATCATCACCACCATCATCATCTCTTTTACGCGGTCCACTCTCCCGCACCCCACTGTAACCCCCTACTTGAACATGGTGCTTTATGCCACATATTATGATCCAATGATGTGTTGCCATCCTATGATGTTTTGAGTAGTTTTCCTTTGTCCTTTGGGTTGATTGATGATATAGATTGGTTTGAGTTGTATGTTTTTATTTTGGTGCTGTCCTATGGTGCCTTCAGTGCCGCGCACACATGAAGGATTCCCGCTGTAGGGTGTTGCAATACATTCATGATTCGCTTATAGTGGGTTGCTAGAGTGACAGAAGTTTAAATCCGAGTAAGGGGGTTGTTGCGTATGGGATAAAGGGGAATTGATACTTTAATGCTATGGTTGGGTTTTACTTTAATGATCTTTAGGTTGTGGATGCTTGCTAGAGTTCCAATCATAAGTGCATATGATCCAAGAAGAGAAAGTATGTTAGCTTTTGCCTCTCCCTCATATGAAATTGCAATAATGATTCCCGATCTTGTTAACAATTGCCTAGGACAATTCCGCACACCGACCCAACATTATTCCACACTCGCTATTTATAATTTATAGTAATATATTATAACTTTATATTAACAACACCTACTTTTATATTTTAGTTCTCCGATATCATGCAAAGTTATCATCTTCATACCCACAACGTAGTTTTATTTCTCGTTTCTAGTTGGAAGCAAACGTTCGGTGTACGTAGAGTCGTATCCATGGCAGATAGGACTTGAGAGAATATTGATCTTACCTTTAGCTCCTTGTGGGTTCGTCACTCCATACTTATCACTTCCACCTTTGGAAATTTCTACGATGATTCCTTGCACTTGGGGATTATCAAGCTCTTTACTAGCGCCGTTGCCGGGGAGAAATAGCGTGGGGTTGATATTTTCGTGTATGCTTGTTTTCTTTCTTCACTAAGTAGATTTTGTTTTCCCTTTTGTTATTGTTTAGTTGTGGGTGAAACAAACAAACAAATTTACAAAATGAAAATGCCAAAAAGTAATTTTACTTGCCTCTTATGTTTAAAAACGTTCTCAAAAAGAGAAGTGATTGGAAGCTTATGCATTGGAGAAGTGAGTGTCGACCTTGAACACTTGTGTTCATGCTCATGGAAACAATGTAGAATTTTTCATGGAAGTGTCTCAAAAATAAGTATCCCCTTGTATATATTCATTGTATTATAAAAATAATGTGCCAAGTTTTGGTTGTAGGATGATTAGATTGTTTGTTTGCTATGTGCAATGCAAAAACACAAACTTTGGCTCTAGTGCGTGAACTCTCATTTTTTACTGGAACATCGAATGCCTATGAAACTTTTTGCACAATAATTCTATACAAATTGTTTAAATTGTCCTATTTGTTTTTGAATTTTTGAATTTACAAAAGTATACAAAAGATCCAGATTGCTACAGATTGTCCTGTTCTTGACAGATTTTGTTTTCTATGTGTTGTTCACTTATTTTGATGAATCTATGGGTTGTATCGAGGGGTATGAACCATCTTGAAGTTGGAATACAGTAGATATAATGATAATATGAAATTGGAATGAGTTTACAACAGTACCTAAAGGTAGTGATTTGCTTTATTATACTAACGGATCTCACAAAGTCTTTTGTTGAGTTTTGTGTGGATGAAGTGTTCGAAGAACGAGGAGTTACCGATATGAGAAGAACAAGGAGAGGCAAGAGTTCAATCTTGGGGATGACCAAGGCACCCCAAGTAAATATTTAAAGGATACTCAAGCATCTAAGCTTGGGGATGCCCCGGTTGTTTTTAGTTTAGTATAGTTATCTAAAGAATAGATAGAAATAAGATTGCGTCCAATAGGATTTGAACCTATACCAAAGGTTTAGAAGACCTCTGTCCTATCCATTAGACAATGGACGCTTTTCTTTCATATTTTATTATTTCTTTTATTTTTTTGCTTCTTCCGAGAAAAAACTGGCATCCCATCTTTCTTCTTCAACAATAATCGGTATACCTCGGTTTTTGTTGTTCACATGATATGCGTATTTTGTGTTTATTTTTTCCTTTCTTTTCCTTTATGATCCATGCTAGTATGAGATAGCCCGTCATTGATTTGTATAATGCTCTTTGTGCTTCACTTAAATTCTTTGTGTATGGCTTTATAGAATGCTTTTTGTGCTTCACATAAATCTTTTGAGTATAACTTTATAGAATGCTTCGTATGCTTCACTTATATATTTTGATCTTGGATGTTGGTAAATATATATCATTTGTAGAATGATCTATGAACTTCACTTATATCTTTTAGAGTATGAACGAAATTATCATCGGAATTGGGCTTGGAAGAGTATCGTTAGAATATCATGCCTAGCTAAAATGGCGTTAAAGAAAAGCGCTTGTTGGGAGACAAACCAATATTTATCCTTATTGTTTTTGTTTGTTCACATGATTAAGCTATTGTAGTAATCATGTTTTATAACTTTTGTTTCAATAAAGTGCCAAGTAAGACCTTTGGGATGGCTTATGGTGATAGTTGATTTGATCTTGCTGAAAAACATAAACATTTGCGCTCATTGCCAGAATTTAATTAAATCACAGAAGCGTGCTTTTGATCTGAATTTCTTACACAAGATTGATACACACATTTCCTAGGTTTTCCTAAATTTTCAGAATTTTTGGAGTAGCAGAAGTATGGTTGTTGTTCAGATCATTACAGATTGTTCTGTTTCTGACAGATTCTGTTTTCAATGCATAGTTCGCTTGTTTTCTAGTTTCTATGGCTTATATTGCTCAATATAAATTGTAGAAATGATATGGTACAGTAGGCATTGTGTCAGAAAAATTATGAGTCTTGTCTTTGACATTACCAAAGTGAATGATTTACTCTTTATCATACTAACCCATCTCACGAAGTTCCGTTAAGTTTTGTGTGATTGAAGTTTTCAAGTTCTAGGTGAGATATCGATACAAGGAGAATAAGAAGTGGAAATACCCTAAGCTTGGGGATGCCCCAGAAGGCATCCCCTCTTTCGTCTTCAAAACCATCGGTATACCTTACTCGGAGCTATATTTTTATTCGTCACATGATATGTGTTTTGCTTGGAGCGTATTTTCATTTTACTTGTTGTTTGAATAATATCATTGGATCTGAAATCTTGAATGAGAGAGAGTCCTCCCATGGCTAGTTAATTATTTGACTGCTCAGTGTTCTTCACTTATATCTTTTTGAAGTAGTTTGTCATTTACTCACGTGCTTCACTTATATCCTATGGTAAATGGTAGAATGAATTGAATATCACAGATCTGAAATTATATATGCTTCATATGCTTATCCCATGGGGAGTAATGACTTCACTTATAAGAAGTATAGGTGGTAAAATTTAGTGAAAGTTAGCAAACTCAACATTGGTCACTTGAACAATTCATGAAACAATATTGAAGGAAGAGAGATTTCACATATAAATATACTATCTTGGACATCTTTTGTAATTGTGAGCACTCATTAAAATATGACATGCTAAAAAGTTGATGCTGGACAAGGAAGACAACATAATGGGTTATGTTTTCTTATATCCGGATAGAAGTTATATTGTCATGGATCCTTCAACATGTTGAGCTTGCCTTTCCCTCTCATGCTAGCCAAATTCTTTGCACGAAGTAGAGATACTACTTGTGCTTCCAAATATCCCTTAAACCAGTTTTTCCATGAGAGTCCACCATACCTACCTATGGATTGAGTAAGATCCTTCAAGTAAGTTGTCATCGGTGCAAGCAATAAAAATTGCTGTCTAAATATGTATGATCTATTAGTGTGAAGAAAATAAGCTTTATATGAACTTGTGATATGGAAGAAATAAAAGCGATGGACTGCATAATAAAGGTCTTTATCACAAGCGACAATATAAAGTGACGTTCTTTTGCATTAAGATTTTGTGCATCCAACCATAAAAGCGCATGACAACCTCTGCTTCCCTCTACGAAGGGCCTATCTTTTACTTTTATCTTCTACCCTTGTACAAGAGTCATAGTGATCATCACCTTTCCTTTTTACACTTTTTCCTTTGGCAAGCACTATCTGTTGGAGTGATCCAGATATTTATATCCACTCGGATGTTGTCGTGGGAACGATTCCGACAATAATAAGGGATAGGGTAAAGGAGCATGATCTATTGATATGCATATGGGTGACACGGTAGTTTTAGCGAGTTCAGGCCTCTCGCGACGAAGATAACGACCCTACGTCTTGTGCTCCGGAGAGGCTTTCTTTTCTGACATGAACACGAAGTTACATGGTGTATTTGAGAGAGAGGGGAGAATGGATCTCCATGCATCGGCTAAATGGTGAGAGAGAGAGAGGTGGAAGAAAAGAATGAGGGCCTCCCCCCAAGTCTAGTGGTGGGGGTGGCTTATATAGAGTGCGCCACCCCCTCACCTCCTATGTTACAAAGTGGGGCATTGATGCCATAATGTCAGTCTACTACTAAGATGATGCTTCCAGTGCCTTGTCGACTGTTGGGCTTCCCATATCCGAGTGAGTCATACGACTGAGTGGTCGACTGTCATCCAAGTGGATGGTACGTTGCTTGTCCGAGTGGATAGTGCGTTGCTTTCCCGAGTGGATAGTATGTCTGTATGAAATTTATCTGGACCCACCTGATGTGTGGACCCCATGCTTTAATATATTTCGACCATTCATGGGTTTACCTGTTATGTGTATCACCAACATTAGCCCCCGAATCGGTTGAGATTTTGCAAAATGAGTTTGTGAAAGACACAATTTGGCCCGAGTGATTATGGAAATACTCGGTGCCTGTCATTGTGCTTTCAGACAACCAAGGTTTGAACAAAATCTCAATGGATTCTAGCACTGTGCTTCCCGACTGGTCTGGGGTAAGTGCCCGTGAGGAGCAACTTGGTGACATTCGTTCATCTCTCGGAAGAGGTTAACTCGTGATCAGAGTATGGGTGTGTCATTAAATCTGGGCAACAAGATTGACACATGGACTGCTGTCTCGGAGAGATGTTATTCTTATCCCGAAGGAACGTCAATACGAGTCGGTTCGAGATCCAAACTTATGAGTTTCACGCTTTGAGTCCTAGAAGAAGGCTCAAAACAGGTCCACGGAGGAGCGTTAAACTCACCTTATAACAATTTTTTTGGTAGCCGACGGGAGCCTTAGAACTTGTTTGTTTGTTGTTCGCCACTCGGACCGGTCAGGCTATACCGAGTGGAGATTACTCCAGTGGGGGCACACTGAGTGCACCCACTGGGTGTAGTGCCCGAGACCGCCGTCGACTGCGGGCAGTCGGCGGGGGTCTGAGAGAACTACAAATCTTCTTAGCTGGTACTGATAGAACTTGTTCCTCTCCGACTTGGAGGTCGAGTACTACTTGAGGATCTGGTACTGGTCTAGCTTGCCCTTCCTCGACTCGGAAGTCGAGTAGCACTTGAGTGATCTGGAGCTGGTCTTGCATCGAGCAAAATGTTTCTTTCTGAGTTCTCTTCCAGTGGGGGCACGCTGAGTGCACCCACTGGGTGTAGTCCCCGAGCCTCTGTCGGACAAGATGAGTCGAGCAGAGGGTTTAAGTCTCCTGGTAAACCTCCACGCAGTCGACACGTTAAATATCTTTTAGTCTGAAATTGAGTCAATCAGATGCATCTTCAGGCGCTTGACATGGTAAGTAAGCTCAGCCTGGAGCGAGTCAGTCGGACTGATCTTCGTGCACTCGGCATGGAACAAATTCAGCCTGGAACTCGGTCAAGCAGGTGAATCTTCGTGCTCTCAGCACGGTGAATGAATTCGGCTTTGAAACTGTTGACTGTAGAAAAAAGCTGGATACTCCAGGGAGTAATCGTTCCAGTAGTACTTCTTATATTGACTGTTAGATTTTGCATGAAAGGGGTATTTGTAAGAGTACATTGTATCCGAAGAGGACCTTTGTTTTCACCCTTTTGCATGAAAGGGGTATTTGTCCGAGTGGACGTGCTTCCCGACTGATCGGGGTATGTTGACTGCAAAGAAAAACTTGGTGGCGCTCGTATGTCTCCCGGAGGAGATAGACTAGTGGTCTGACGTGGACGTGCTATGAAACCCGAGTGGCGAGGCTAGTGTGTGGGCTGACTCTCCAGAGAGAGGCCACTCATTATCCCGAGGGAACACCAACACATGCCATCTCTGAGTCCAAGTTTGTGGAACTGAACCCTTGGAGCCTAGAATAAGGGCCAAGTGCATCCATAAAGGAGCGTCGTTTTCACCCTTTTGCAGTCCTGAAGATGACTCTAGGTAATGATTTGGGTGATCGTCCGAGTGGACGGTGCTACCCTTATAGATCTTCGGCGGACCGAGCATGTATGGTCAGAAAAATATTCCTGATGTGACCAACAGGTTGATCAAATGGGCGTAACCCCTGAGGGCGGCATGGCCCACGGCGGTGCGCAGCCCCCGGGTGATGCTCGAACGAGGCAAGCTTGCTACAGAGTGCGATATGAGGTTTGATCATATCAGTAACTTAGTCATTCCCGTGTTGGGTGTGTAGTGGTGAGGACATGTCCAATTGATGGTGACGCGCGGGGCGGCCGAGGGGTGAGGATGTGTACAACCGAGTGGTGACGCGCGGGGCGGTCGAGTGTTGAAGACGTGCACAACCGAGTGGCAACGCGTGGGGCGGCCGAGTGGTGAAGACGTGCACAACCGAGTGGCGACGTGCGGGGCGGCCGAGTGGTGAAGACGTGCATGAGCGAGTGGCGACACGCGGGGCGGCCGAGTGATGGCGCTGGACGGCTAAGGCGAAGGCGTGTGCCACTGAACGGCGAAAATGGTCCTCGGAGGAGTTAGTCGGATGCTTTCGAAGCTAATGCAATGACGAGGTCGGTGTGACGTGGTTGCGGTGCGAAAAGACCGGTGTGCCAACTGATTCTGAGTAGGAACGAAGATGGAACGCAGAGCATCTGAGTGATCATGCAACTTAATGAAGTGGCGGGTCCGAGTGCACTCGTTGAAGTGAAGGATCTGACTGGTGTCGAAGTACTCGACCACTCAGGAGAGTGTGATTCCGAATGAGCTGCAGCCCCCGAGTGTGGCGTAGCCCCCGAGCATACTATAGGCTTCGACCGCGGTCCTGTCGGAACACGATTAATATAGTTTTGAATGGATAAATTGTAATTCATCGAGTCGGACTCGGGTAATGGTGAGGAGGAGCTTCCGAGTGATGCTCGAAAGCCTCGCAAAGGAGTGAAGTGTGCAGTTTGATTACAAAAGTGACTTATCTGTCTCATGCCTGATGAGGTCTATATCATTGATACGATGAAGAGGATCCCACAGAGGGGCCGGCCGGATGTGTTTGAAGTCAACAGAGCGACAAGGTCGGTGTTGTGGTGCGCTAAGACCGGTATGGTGACCGAGTCTGAGTAGCGATGAAGTTGGCGCATAGGGCCGTCGAGTGGTCGCATAACTTGTGTATGAAAATAGCATAAGCCAACGTAATAAATTCTCGAGGAAATTTGATGTGTGCTGAAATAATTTGTGTGAATAACACTCATAAACACCCGCTGGGAGTGCAAGGGGCTTGCTGGTTAACAGCAAGAGTCTTGAAGAGCGAAGTATCCGTTCGAACTTGTCGAACTGAAGGATCCGACTGAACTCATTGGAATACTGGCTCAAATAAAACGGAAGTGTAGTGTTTCGACTGACTTGCAGCCCCAGAGGACCGATGCAAACTGGAAATGAAGAACGACACATGGTGTTCGTGAATGATGTATGCGAAAAATGGAAGTTGGACAGTACTAAGCAAGTATGTGAAAATAAGCACCCGAGCGTAGAGGTACACTCGGTGGCGTGGCCTCCGAGTGAATGTGATGTGTGAATTACGGGATACTTGGGAAGGTGGAAATAACAGAATGTAGTGCATGTAGAATGACTTAGCCGTTTGAAGGCATGCGAGTGGCCAAGTGGTGAAGATGTGTTCAACCGATGGCGACGCGCGGAGCGGCCGAGTGGTAATGAGGTGACCAACCCATGGCGACGCGCGGGGCGGCCGAGTGGTGAGGTGACCAACCGATGGCGACGCGCGGGGCAGCCGAGTGGTGATGAGGTGACCAACCGATGGCGACGCGCGAGGCGGCCGAGTGGTGATGAGGTGACCAACCGATGGGGACGCGCGGGGCGGTCGAGTGGTGATGAGGTGACCAACCGATTGCGACGCGCGGGGCGGCCGAGTGGTGATGAGGTGACCAACCGATGGCGACGCGCGAGGCGGCCGAGTGGTGATGAGGTGACCAACCGATGGCGACGCGCGGGGCGGCCGAGTGGTGATGAGGTGACCAACCGAGAGGCGACGCGCGCGGCGACCGAGTGGTGATGAGGTAACCAACCGATGGCGACGCGCGGGGCGGCCGAGTGGTGATGAGGTGACCAACCGATGGCGACGCGCGGGGCGGCCGAGTGGTGATGAGGTGACCAACCGATGGCGACGCGCGGGACGGCCGAGTGGTGATGAGGTGACCAACCGATGGCGACGCGCGGGGCGGCCGAGTGGTGATGAGGTGACCAACCGAGAGGCGACAGCGAGGCGGCCGAGTGGTGATGAGGTGACCAACCGATGGCGACGCGCGGAGCGGCCGAGTGGTGATGAGGTGAGCAACCGATGGCGACGCGCGGGGCCGCCGAGTGGTGATGAGGTGACCAACCGATGGCGACGCGCGGGGCGACCGAGTGGTGATGAGGTGACCAACCGATGGCGACGCGCGGGGCGGCCGAGTGGTGATGAGGTGACCAACCGATGGCGACGTGCGGGGCGGCCGAGTGGTGATGAGGTGACCAACCGATGGCGACGCGCGGGGCGGCCGAGTGGTGATGAGGTGACCAACCGAGTGGTGCGGTGCGGGACGGCCGAGTGGTGATGAGGTGACCAACCGATGGCGACGCGCGGGGCGGCCGAGTGGTGATGAGGTGACCAACCGATGGCGACACGCGGGGCGGCCGAGTGGTGATGAGGTGACCAACCGATGGTGACGCGCAGGGCGGCCGAGTGGTGATGAGGTGACCAACCGATGGCGACGCGCGGGGCGGCCGAGTGGTGATGAGGTGACCAACCGATGGCGATGCGCGGGGCGGCCGAGTGATGATGAGGTGACCAACCGAGTGGTGCGGGGCGGGACGGCCGAGTGGTGATGAGGTGACCAACCGATGGCGATGCGCGGGGCGGCCGAGTGGTGATGAGGTGACCAACCGATGGCGACGCGCGGGGAGGCCGAGTGGTGATGAGGTGACCAACCGATGGCGACGCGCGGGGCGGCCGAGTGGTGATGAGGTGACCAACCGATGACGACGCGTGGGGTGACCGAGTGGTGATGAGGTGACCAACCGGTGGTGACGCGCGGGGTGGCCGAGTGGTGATGATGTGACCAACCGAGTGGCGACGCGCGGGGCGGCCAAGTGAAGTAGACGCGTCCCGCGGAGTGACGGTGCGCGGGGCGTCCGAGTGAAGTAGACGCGTCCCGCGGAGTGACACTGCGCGGGGCGTCCGAGTGAAGTAGACGCGTCTCACAAAGTGACGGTGTGCGGGGCGTCCGAGTGAAGTAGACGCGTCCCGCGGAGTGACGGTGCGCGGGACGTCCGAGTGAAGTAGTCGCGTCCCGCGGAGTGACGATGCACGGGGTGCCCGAGTGAAGTAGACGCGTCCCGTGGAGTGACGATGCGCGGGGTGTCCGAGTGAAGTAGACGCGTCCCGCGGAGTGACGATGCGCGGGCGGCCGAGTGAAGTAGACGCGTCCCACGGAGTGACGATGCGCGGGACGTCCGAGTGAAGTAGAAGCATCCGGCGGAGTGACGATGCGCGGGGCGACCGAGTGAAGTAGACGCGTCGCGGAGTGACGATGCGCGTGGCGTCCGAGTGAAGTAGACGCGTCCTGCGGAATGCGATGGGCGGAGCTGCCGAGTGAAGTAGACGTGTCCCACGCAGTGACGATGTACGGGTCGTCCGAGTGAAGTAGACGCGTCCCGCGGAGTGACGATGCACGGGGCGGCCGAGTGAAGTAGATGTGTCACGCGGAGTGATGATGCGCGGGGTAGCCGAGTGAAGTAGACGCGTCCCGCGGAGTGACGATGCGTGGGGCGTCCAAGTGAAGTAGATGCGTCCCGCGAAGTGACAATACATGAGGCGGCCGAGTGAAGTAGACGTGTCCCGCGGAGTGACGATGTGTGGGGCGGCCGAGTGAAGTAGACACGTCCCGCGAAGTGACAATATGCGGGACGTCCGAGTGAAGTAGACGTGTCCCATGGAGTGACGATCCGCAGGGCGTCCGAATGACGGGTAGCCGAATGTCCTTGATCTTTTCTTCCGAGTGGTTGTGGATGACGTTTCCTTTGGTTTCATCTCCGTCGAGTGCCGAGGAGGGAGAGCGGAAGGGTGCAGCAGCTGCACTGCGTCCGTTAGTCCCCGTCGGTGGGAGCAGCAACGCTGCCGGCTGTCATGCTTTGTGGCTTGGGGAACCGGGCCACCGGCCAATTTCACGGACGCTCAGACCACGACCAAGTGCTGATGTCGATGGGGGGAGTAGCGCTGCTGGTTGCCGTGCCTCGTTGAGCCCGCGACTCCACCACGGGAGCCGTCACTAGTCCGTGACCGGGTACCTGTGCCGGAGAGACGAACTACCGCATGTGCGGTGGTACGGCCAGCCTCCGCTTCCACCACGGGAGTCACTGCAGAGCAGCACTCAGTCGAACGCGTCTCCGCGGCGCGAGCCGTTGATCAGCTGACTCGGCATAGGAATCCCACGCTGTCGGTTGCTGCTTCTCGCCGCTCGAGGAGCCGGACCGCCGGCCGGGGCCACAAGAAAGACGAAGAAGACGTTAGACTAGTCATAATGGGTAGTAACATAAAGTAGTGACATGGGCATGTTACTACTCTATATTACTACCTTTATAGTGGGGAGTAACATATGTGTGGTAACATGCAATACTTCATTTATTAGGCTATAGACTCATCTTGCCTTGATATGTGTGATGTTACTCATATTACTAGTAGTAACTAGCTATGTTACTACATGTCTCTCTTTCTTTATTTATTGTTTGTCACATCATCTATTTTATCTAGATATGTGTGATGTTACTAACTATGTTACTCTCATTGTGGGTAGTCTTAGGATGCATCGATGGAGTTGCCCACGTCCAGGACATGTACGCGCATGCAGGAGGCGTTAGTTAGCGGTAATTAGGGCATGTACAATGATGTCCAGTAAGCTGTCTGTAAGAGATGACAACTAGAATTTCAGATTATGTGGAGGAGAGAGAACGAAGAGAGAGAAAACGTCCGTCGGTAAAATTACCAACGATCTGTAGCGCTGAAAATCCGGTCGCTATAGACAGCTTTCCACCATTGTATCGAGTGCCCGTATGCAAAAGTGCAACTGCCTCCTTCCTCCAATAAAATAATCTTCAATTGATCATGCATGCATGCATCGCATCAAACACTCCCAGACAGCTAATTAGATGGCTCGCTGCACTAGGTGTCTATTTAGCTGTCCATACGTGAGGTGGCAAGTTGTTGCAGACAGCAGCCGTCTAAACTGATGTACTTGCCCTTAAGCAAGATGTGTTACCATTCGTGCATGTGAAGGAAGTTTCCTTCTTCCACGGGCCATTCATCTCCCTGCCGGTTTATTGCCAGATCGTGGGCTTGTGCCCCGACTGCGGACGTTGCAGCAGTTTAGCAGATGCCGGCGGGGCGGGAGGAGTCGCCGTGCATGGGGGTGCGGCCAGCCCCGACACCCGCACCGCGTCGGGCCAGTGGCACCTCCGCGGAAGCCACGGCGGGGCCGCGACGCCTGTAGGAGGACTCGCCTTGTGCGGGTAGCGTGACCGGCCTCCGACAGATGCGCCGTGTGGGGCGCACCATCCATGCGGCGCCCTGCCGTGCGGGAAGCCGGGCAGTTGGTCGCAGAGACCATGGCCAAGCGGACGATCGGAGGAAGGAGCGGGCCGACGATGATGGAGTCAATGGAGCGGTTGCAGAGGACGTAGACTTCACCGAACATTCATGCGGGAGCCGGATCGTCGATCGAGACTTCCTGGAAGAAGAAGAGGAGGTCGTTCCGAAGGGAGCAGGCCGCGTCCGGGCATCGGGAAGATGAGGTGGTCTTCCTCCACGCCTGGTGCCCTCTCTTCTTCTTACTCTCGATCCATGATCGATCCAGCATGCCCACAGTGTCGAGTAAAAGATGTATCTTACCCCCTTTTGTGATGCTTCAGAAGCTCGATGTGGAGATGAACATCATGTGATATATCAAAGAAAATTAAATACAGAAGAATAACAAACCATTTGCATCATGGCTCGATAGACGCCATGCCCCAAGGTGGGCGCCAACTGTCATGGGAACGATTCCGACAATAATAAGGGATAGGGGAAAGGAGCATGATCTATTGAGATGCATATGGGTGACACGATGGTTTTAGCGAGTTCGGGCCTCTCGCGGTGGAGATAACGACCCTACGTCTCGTGCTCCGAAGAGGCTTTCTTTATCTGACATGAACACGGAGTTACATGGTGTATTTGAGAGAGAGGGGAGAACGGATCTCCATGCCTCAGCTAAATGGTGAGAGAGAGAGGTGGAAGAAAAGAATGAGGGCCTCCCCCCAAGTCTAGTGGTGGGGGTGGCTTATATAGAGTGCGCCACCCCCTCACCTCCTATGTTACAAAGTGGGGCATTGATGCAATAATGTCAGTCTACTACTAAGATGATGCTTCGAGTGCCTTGTCGACTGTTGGTCTTCGCATATCCGAGTGAGTCATACGACCGAGTGGTCGACTGTCATCCAAGTGGATGGTATGTTGCTTGTCCGAGTGGATAGTACGTTGCTTGCCCGAGTGAATAGTATGTCTGTATGAAATTTATCTGGACCCACCTGATGTGTGGACCCATGCTTTAATATATTTTGACCATTTTTGGGTCTACCTATTATGTGTATCCCCAACATTAGCCCCCAAATCAGTTGAGATTTTGCAAAATGAGTTTGTGAAAGACACAATTTGGCCCGAGTGATTACTGAAATACTCGGTGCCTGTCATTGTGCTTTTAGACAACCAAGGTGGGGTAAGTGCCCGTGAGGAGCAACTTGGTGACATTTGTTCATCTCTCAGAGGAGGTTAACTCGTGATCAGAGTATGTGTGTTCATTAAATCTGGGCAACAAAGTATTATTGTTGACATTACCCTTGAGGTAAAAGGTTGGGAGGCGAAACTATAAGCCCCTATCTTTCTCTGTGTCCGATTGAAACTTTGAACCCATAAATATCACGTGAGTGTAGCAATTGTGAAAGATTAAATGATAGTTGAGTATGCGGAATTTCCTAAATAAAAGCTCTTACATAGACCCTTCCTGAAAATAAGATGAATTGCAATTGTTTGATGACTAATAACATGGTTTGTTAATTTTCAAGAAAGTTTATGGTCTATACTTTAACATGCGAATAGCTCGTTACTTGATGATGAGAAGTTTTATGAAGATGCGCTACTGTTTATTATAAATAATAATGCTAGAAAAGGTGCTTGGAACTTTCATTGATCAAACTTGTGCACTTGATAGCATTCACACTTCATAAATTATTTATTTTATCATTTACCTACTAGAGGACGAGCAGGAATTAAGCTTGGGGATGCTGATACGTCTCATGCCAGAACAGAACAGAGATCGGGAGTTCCGCCACCGTAAGCCTCTGTAGCATCGAAAACCAATCCAGGCCCTCTCTGGCACCCTGCCGGAGGGGGCCATCATCACCAGAGGCCATGGAGGAGGATCCCGAAGGGGGCCATCATCGCCATGGAGGCCAAGGACCAGAGGGAGAACCTCTCCCCATCTAGGGGGAGGCCATGGAGGAGGAAGCATAAGGGGGAGAACCGCTCCCCCTCTCTCTTGGTGGCGCTGGAGTGCCATCGGGGGAACCATCGTCGCGGTGATCGTCTTCATCAACATCACCATCATGACCACCATCCTCATCTCTTTTACGCGGTCCACTCTCCCGCACCCCGTTGTAATCCCCTAATTGAACATGGTGCTTTATACCACATATTGTGATCCAATGATGTGTTGCCATCCTATGATGTTTTGAGTAGTTTTCCTTTGTCCTTTGGGTTGATTAATGATATAGATTGGTTTGAGTTGTATGTTTTATTTTGGTGTTGTCCTATGGTGCCTTCCGTGCCGCGCACACGTGAAGGATTCCCGCTAACGATGTTGCAATACGTTCATGATTCACTTATAGTGGGTTGCTAGAGAGACAGAAGCTTAAACCCGAGTAAGGGGGTTGTTGTGTATGGGATAAAGGGGACTTGATACTTTAATGCTATGGTTGGGTTTTACCTTAATGATCGTTAGCAGTTGCGGATGCTTGCTAGAGTTCCAATCATAAGTGCATATGATCCAAGAAGAGAAAGTATGTTATCTTATGCCTCTCCCTCATATGAAATTGCAATAATGATTACCGATCTTGTTAACAATTGCCTAGGACAATTCCGCACACCGACCCATCATTATTCCACACTCGCTATTTATAATTTACAGTAATATATTCTAACTTTATATTAACATCACCTACTTTTATATTTTAGTTCTCCGATATCATCCAAAGTTATCCTCTTCATATCCACAACGTAGTTTTATTTCTTGTTTCTAGTTGGAAGCAAACGTTTGGTGTACGTAGACTCGTATCAGTGGCAGATAGGACTTGAGAGAATATTGATCTTACCTTTAGCTCCTTGTGGGTTCGACACTCCATACTTATCACTTCCACCTTTGGAAATTGCTATGATGATTCCTTCTACTTGGGGATTATCACTACCCCTTTTGTCACTGGGTGTGCCCTGGCCGCCGCCCCCCTAGGGGAAACCCTAGGGGCGCCTCCCCCTCCTCCCTTCCCCTATATATAGAGAGGTAGAGAGAGGGCAGCCGCACCCGAAGAGTCCTCTCCCTCACATCCCTCTTCCTCTCCGTAGTGCTTAGCGAAGCTCTGCTGAGATTCCGCCACCGCCACCACGCCGTCGTTTATTAACGCTTCCGCTTAGCAATCTACAAGGGTATGTAGATGCAATCTATCCTCTCGTAGATGGTCATATCCTAGATTGATCTTGGTGAGCGTAGGAAATTTTTTGTTTCCCATGCAACGTTCCCCAACACTGTGTTGGGCCCGCGAGTTCGTCGTCCATCACTTTGACCCAGCGAGAGAGAGGTACGCGTTTGACGAACAAGGAGGATTAATTCTTTTAGGGCTGTGTTACTAGGTGTATATATAGTATGTGTTGAGGGGGGGGGGGTGACCAGCTTGGTCCATCACTTTCACGGACAGCGCGAGAGAGGTTAACTAATTTGACTTAGGAGGGGATTAATTTTTTGTTTTGTCTTGATATAGATCATGATGTGAGATTACATATATATAATAGCGCATCTGTACACATGAATCCATCCCGTTGGATCGAGGGGGGGAGCACACGACACGTCATGAACGACCTCTTGCTCTGTGTCGGGACCTCTGCGATTTTCAACGCATGCACCACATCAATGTTGTGCATTGGGTCGGGTATTCAACACATATGCATACACTCCATCAATATGTTCGGGACACACGGATGCAATAATGGTTGTCTTTGGACACACTCTCACTCGCTTGGTTATGGGCGACAAGCCTATATATATTCATGGGCCCGCGTGGACATCCATCATTTCGACCAACGACGAGAAAGGTTACTAGGGTGGATATATTCTTCTTATTTGCTTCGAGTTACCGTATAGTAGGTCGACCCATTCCAAGCCTAATTAAGTTTGAGCGCATGCTAAGCGTCGTGAACCCTCGCTCGGTGTGGGGATTTTACGGTTCCAAAGCATGGTGCCACATCAAATTTGCGCATAGGGTATTTAAACACCACACACACCACTTCCACATACATACTTGGGCCACATGCACATAGTGGGCTTGTCTTCATACAATAATCCCTCGCGAGGTTATCGACGACAAGCTAGCCCATTTTGTGGGGCCGTGTGGACGTCCATCACTTTGACCAACAACGAGCGGGGAGAGGTTGTACGACCAAGTTGGATTCTGCTTGGTCCGTGTTACAGTACATCTTGGTGAGATGCCCTCCCCCCGACGTGTGTGTGGGGGGGCTACTTCGCGCTACCTGCAACCTCCGTGGGGTCCGGGAAGTCCGGTTAATTTGCGAGGCACACATGCCACATCAAAAGTTATGAATGGTAGTTAAATATCACACACCACACCATTTTCATTCATATAGTAGGGCCTCCCGCATGTGGTTCGTATGTGGTCTGACCCTTCTCGCGCCACAAGCACACATTTGTGGGTCGGCACACATTCCACCTTTGTCGGGAAGTGAAAGGGGAAGTTTGACCCTATATATATATATATATATATATATATATATATATATATATATATATGATGGACTCCTATAGGTTTTGTGTTATGGTAGGGTGAGATTTCAGACCTAGCTATTTGGGGGCATGCATTCGTAGCTAGGATTCCCTTACCGCCGACACGAAGTGGGGTTCGTAGGGGGGTGGCTGACTAGCAATACTGTGCTTTTGTGCGACAGGTGCCACATCAAAGTTGTGCATTGGGTATTCGAACATCAAACCACCGTTTTCATACATATATTTGGTCCGCATGCAAGTGTGTTCGTGTTCTGACCCTCTCCCGTGTTCTTCTTTTTACAAAATTTATAAACAACACATGAGTTGGATGTAGAAACCGTCTGCGATTGGGTACGCAACAGACACGGTTTGGTTAGACTACCCGTGTGCCACGCCCATGCCCTACAGTCCCTCACATGAGCACAGTAGATTGGGATCCACGAGGCTTGCCTCCTGGTCTCGAAACTATCTACTGCCTTGTAATCTCTAAAATATCTACCACGTGGAAGGTTTTAATGTTTGATAGCACACGATTAGTATGTGCGGACCGTGTGCGATGTCTATTACTCCCGCTCTGCTTCAGTCCCTTGATTCAAATTTTCAGTAGCCCTGGCCCCCGGCATTTTACTCCCGCCTCTGCATCCCTCGTAGTCTCAAAAATATCTGCTCGCCCTTGATCCAAATTTTCAGTAGCCCCGCCTTGTTACTCCTGCCTAGTAAAATTTTTAGTTGCCGCGGTCTTTCCTCAAACACCACATTGCCCCCCCTCCACACACGCCACACACTCCCCAAACCTCCGCTCACACAGACACACACCACCCCCAAAACCATTGGTAGGTTGCCGCCATCGCCATCGCCGCCGCCTCCATTCTCAACCTCTGCATGTGTGTCGAGGAACTCGAGGAGCCAATGGCCAAAAAGTGGTTTATCGCGGTCTCTTCGCCCGACGCCGGCGAGGTGGCCATCGAGGTGTCCCCGTCGTCGTCCACGGGATCTTTATCGATCCGCCATCGCCGATCCCCCGATCCGCCCGCTGCCGCGCCCCTACGCTGGTTCGAGGACTTCCCCGTCCTCCCTCGGACCCGGCAGCCGACGAGGTCCTACCTCGGGGTCCGGCAACGGCGGTGGGTGACGTGGGTCACCAAGATTACAGATCGGGAGACCCACACCCGCGGGTGGCTCGGTAGCTTCCACACGGCCAAGCTCGCGGCCATGGAGTACGACCACTGGCAGGTCCGCTACCACGGCGTGGCGGCTAGGCTCAATTTCCCCTTCGGCACAAGTTCGGTCCACCTCGTTTCGCCGGAGCCAGGGTGGTGAGCTCGGCTATGGCGCGGGAGGACCGCGAGGCGTGGGAGCGCCTCGAGGCCGAGGCCGCCGACGAGGCCTACATGCAAGAGCTCCGCCGGCAGCACTCGGAGCTCGTGGAGGCGGAGCGGGCGATCTTTGCCGACGCGGAGGGTGGCGAGGTTATCGTGCTCTCCTCCGATGAAGAGGTTTAAGGCGGCGAGGATGGCGGCGCGGAGGGCATCGAGGTGGGCGCGAGGACGAGGAGATCAACATCGACGAGTGGAGGAGTGTCTTCCCCAACTACCCCGACGACGACACCGGCCCGGACCCGGCTCGTGGCACACCGTACCTGACGAGGAAGGATTGACTCGGCCTCTACTTCGATCGAAAGTAGTTTAGCTTAGTTTAAATTTATGTTTTACGTTCGGTTATGCAAAACTATCTATGTTTATGTTTGAATGCATGCTACTTTCGGTTGAACCTGCTTTGAACTTGATCAAATTGAAGTTTACAACATTAATTTTAGGGGATCGACTAGAAACGGCCAAAAATTGCTGGAGTATATATATCCATTAAGGGTTTTAGTCCTTTAATTTTTAAAGGATCGACTAGAGATGGCCTTATGCCTTGTTTATTTCAAATCTTCACAATGTGATGCTCTATATGTGCAACTATTTGTCGTGGAGTTCAATTTCATCAATAACAGTTTCAACAATACCACTATGAATTATGATATTTGGTTGTTGTTAAGGATATTGCAGTTAACATGCCTTTTCGTTTTTAACAATAACTATTGTACTTTAGACCTTCACAATACCAGTTTGAATGACTATTTGCTTATTTTTAAATGTTGTGCCTGATGCAGTGAACACACCTTTCCACTTCTTGTTTTGCTTAACTAGCGTGCTTAAGCCTGCACACTGAAGCTATCATTTGTAGATTATGTTGTCTACCATGGATATATTTGGTTGATGTTTAGCCTGTTGTGCTTAACATGCCTTTATATGTACTCATACAGGACAATATTGAGAACAATGTTGTTTTCCATCGAGGTTAGTTTCATTGCATTGCTTATATGTACTCACTGTTCAGGATCTCGATAGCTGGTACCATATAGCCTGGGGGCTGATAAGGGATTAATCGTCGAATCGGACATTTCACTGAATATATCTGTAACCCATTTATCAGTAGGTTAACTAGGGCCATATTTAATATATCTGAGGCTACATAGCAACATGCATTGTACTGAATGACTAAATATGCAATCCCAGGCTACATAGCAACAAGGAAGAGTGTTACCTTAATGTTCTGATGATGTCTAGAAATACATGTAATAAAATCTTATATAATGGGATGGAGGGAGTGTTGTACTACATCATTTTGCAATTGTTGTTTAGCTTCTAATATTAACTTGGTGCTTTTAGGTACATATGTCATTGCAAAAGATCCACACTTCGACCCTTTCTGCGTATGGGGCAATGAGATATTCATGAACCAACATCAAGTGAGGAAACTGATAAAGATTTTTATTAAAATGGGTCAAAAGATGTCAATCGAACTATTTCTTTACACTTTATGCAAGACAACAGTGAACTGCCGGATGGTAAGTAAGAACCCTGTAGCCTTCTTTTTACTGCCCGTAATGAGTTGTGTTAGATGACAATGTCTGAATCTTTTTTCCTTTGCAGTGGATCCTGAAGCAGTTTACTCAAGATACCTCTCAAACTACATGATTGGCGGCCGACCATCACAAGGGGTTGGACTAGAGTCGTGCGTGCCTTCTACATCCAGGAGAGCACAATAGGGCCATTCCGCTTCACCTTGTTCAGCAACCAGAATGTATGTCGCCTCTTTCTTTACCATCTGTAATAGTACAAGTATAGAACCCTGGTTCATCATTCTTTATTTGGTGCTTGTGTAATTCTTTAACATATGTACATGTGAATCGAATAATGCATTGGTTGTTTGAACCTGATGGATATGAATAAAGCTATAGCCTACTTTCAAGTTTAAATTAGGTACAATTATAAATAGCAACAATTAAATTAGGGCGAAATTACGGTGTGCAGGTCATTACGGCGCACATGGTTGATAAAGCATAGTGTGTGCGATATACATCATAATCTGACACGGTTCACGGAGAGGAAATGTGTGCAACAATGCACACAGTTGCCGTTTTGCAAAGCTATGTGATGTCAGACACTATCACATACGGTGCGGGAAAACTAAATTTGTGTGATTTTCTACCTATCGTACACGGTTTATAATCATGAACTCTTTGTGATGTGCCAGGCATCGTAAACGTAGAGCCAGTTTGGTACGTGCTTGGAAAACTCCTGTGCCTGGAATCTACCTGGTTTTAGGTAAAACCACAAAACTCCGACTGCGATGGCAATGCGAGCACAAACGAGTAGCAAGGATGAAGCGTTTGGGATATTCAAGATATCAGAAACGGTTATATAGGGACAACTGTATGCACCAAGGCCACCTATCCCCGATGGTTTCTGGGTCATGTGGGAAGGAGCCCCCTATCGCCCACACTCACCTGGCAACGATTCCAAATGCCGTCGCGGAAAGGGGTTAAAAATCGTTTGTATAGCACCGACGCGCACTAGTGTCTCAATATCCTTGATATAAAAGATGGCAATACCCCAAGGTAGAACATGACATAAGCTGGAAGCAAGGAGCTCCATAACATGATCAAGTTTGTGCCGGAGGGAAGGCAATAATGTTGTCGATGATAACACAAATCATCGAGGGGCAAGGATGGTATTTCTCATCAAGAATTCGATAGATATTTTGGAAGAGCTCATAATGCTGATGACAATCACGACACATTTGTCGAGGGATTTCATGAAGATGTAATCGATCGGCGATGACATCAAGTCAGAGGAATGATGAAGTGAAAGGTTATTACAACCATGGGTACGACACAAACTCGAAATCAAGTTTGCTATTCAAGGAGAAATGATATAACGAGGAAGATCAACGTAAGATTAGCTCACCATCAAAATTTGTGCTTTGGGAAGGACCTGGTAACACGGTTAAAATTAGCACGATAATGATGTAGCCGATCAGGCTAGGAATGACGTGATGGAGTATTAAATTTCTCAACAACAAAGTACTAGGAGTACTAAATCACAGTGTTGATTCGATTCACTAATCAGTGTTCTCAGTTGATGACAAGCCAGAACCCGTGTAGTGACTATGACGGGGAAAGGTACTACATCATTAGAAATTCATAAGATGTAGGGCAATGGGTTGATATCCTCGAGATACCAGGGGGTAATACTCAAAGGTAGATTGATACGTCTCCAACGTATCTACTTTTCCTAACGCTTTTCCTCTTGTTTTGGACTCTAATTTGCATGATTTGAATGAAACTAACCCCGGACTGACGCTGTTTTCAGCAGAACTACCATGGTGTTGTTTTTGTGCAGAAACAAAAGTTTTCAGAATGGAACGGAACTTTGCGAGGATTTTTTATATCAATAAAGAGAATTTCTGGAGCCAAGAGTCACCTGAGGGGGGCACTTGGGTGGGCACAACCCACCAGGGCGCGCCTGCCCCCCCCCCCCCCCGGGACGCCAAGGTGGGTTGTCCCCACCTGGTGGCCCCGCAGACCCAGAAACTGACGCTATAATATCCTATTTTTCCAGAAAAAATAGGGAAAATGAATTATCGCGATCCACGAGACAGAGCCGCCGTCACCTCCTGTTCTTCATCGGGAGGCCAGATCTAGAGTCCGTTTGGGGCTCCGGAAAGGGGGATCTTCGTTCTTCATCATCACCAACCCTTCTGCATCGCCAATTCCATGATGCTCCCCACCGGGAGTGAGTAATTCCTTCGTAGGCTCGCTAGTCGGTGAGGATTTGGATGAGATTCATCATGTAATCTAGTTAGTTTTGTTAGGGTTTGATCCCTAGTACCCACTATGTTTTGAGATTGGTGTTGCTATGACTTTGCCATGCTTAATGCTTGTCACTTTGGGCCCGGTTGCCATGATTTCAGATTTGAACCGTTTATGTCATCACCATTATATCCATGTTCTAGATCCGATCTAGCAAGTTATAGTCACCTACTACGTGTTATGATTTGGCAACCCCGGAGTGACAATAGTCGGGACCACTCCCGGTGATGACCGTAGTTTAAGGAGTTCATGTATTCACCGTGTGTTAATGCCTTGTTCCGGTTCTCTATTAAAAGGAGACCTTAATATCCCTTAGTTTCCAATTGGACCCCGCTGCCATGCGAGGGTAGGACAAAAGATGGCATGCAAGTTCTTTCCATAAGCAGGTATCACTATTTACGAAATACATGCCTGCATTATATTTATGAACTGGAGCTAGTGCCGTATCGCCCTAGGTTATGACTGTCACATGATGAATATCATCCAACAAATTACCGATCCAATGCCTACGAATTTATTTTATATTGGTCTTGCTAAGTTACTACTGCTATCATTATTGTTGCACTTGCTACAAAACTATTGCTATCACTGTTACCGTTACTATTGCTGCTGTCACTACTATCAAAACTATCATATTACTTTGCTACTGATCACTTTGCTGCAGATAATTAATCTCCAGGTGTGGTTGAATTGACAACTCAGCTGCTAATACTTGCAAATATTCTTTGGCTCCCCTTGTGTCGAATCTATAAATTTGGGTTGAATACTCTCCCCTCAAAAACTATTGCGATCCCCTATACTTGTGGGTTATCAAGACCTTTTTCTGGCGCCGTTGCCAGGGAGCATAGCTATATTTGTTGATTCACTTGGGATTATTATCAATTTATCACTATGAAGAATCTGAAGGATGCTAAGACAAAGATTTATCCCTCTAAGACGATGGGAGGTAATGAACTGCCATCCAGTTCTGCTTTAGATTCACCTTCTGTTATAAGTAAACTTGCAACACCACCACTTGCTATTAATCCTGATATGTCATAAGTTATTGATGATGCTACTTCTGCTATGAATGATAATTATGATTATGCTAGTACCTTGCTTGATGATGATGATGTGCCACTAGGTGATTTTCTTGATGAACAAATTGCCAGAGTAAGACAACATGATGTTGTTGAATCTGATGACGAGCTTGAAACTGATACTCTTGAAACACCTACTAGAACTAGCCTTCCTAGATATGAATTGCCTAAGGTACCGGAAGGTTATGTTATGAATGAGGAGACAACTAGAGGCATTCTTGCTTGTAAGGATAGAGATGATCTAGAGAAATTATTATGCAAGTATATAGAAAAATCCTTGAATGCTAGAATGCAATATGATCCTAAGTTTGCTACTTCACCTATCTTTATTGATGATTGTAAGTGCATCTAGTGCCACCCCTAGTTGGTTTTGGAGTATCGACGACAAACTTGGTTGAGGGACTAATGTGTTTGTGAGAATTGCAGGATAACACAGGTAGTAGTCCCACATTGATTCGGTTTACCTACCAGAGATGACCCCTAAAAATGTGTGAAGACATTGAAGACAATGGTGGTCTGTGAAGATATTCACAACGAAGATTATGACTTGAGAAGACATTCACGTGAAGACTACGGAGTGCAAAGACAGTTGTTTCGTAGTTTCCTTTTCTTCTTTGTTGAGTCATAGGAACCACCGCACTGTTAAGTGGGGTCCAAGTGAACAAAGTCAGAGTGACTGATGTGATGCTCAATCAAATCCTATGTCTTCGAGCAAAGACAATGAAACCCAAACTTATCCAGAGCTGGATGAGTCAGCTTTACTTGTAGCCCAAGTCAAGCTGCCGCGTGTGTTTGAAATCTGACCGTTGGACACGTGTCAGTTCCTTAGTGACCCAGGGTCATTTCAGACAAATCAGGTCGGGTTGCCTCCTGGCTATAAACAGCCCACCCCCTACACCATAAATTGGTGGCTGCTCAGAGTTAGTGCACAACTTTTGTCGTTTGAGAGCAACCCACCTGCGAAGCATTTGAGAGAAAGATCCTTGCGAGGACAAAGCCCAAAACACCCAGAGCCAAAGAGTGTTAGGCATCACTGAAGTCTTTCTGTCCTCGTGATCTGAAGACTTGTTACACTTGAGGACTGTGAATCCTCCAGCCGGTTAGGCGTCGCGTTCTGAGCATCCAAGAGTCATTGTGGATTGCCGGTGAACGAAGTCTGTGAAGGTTTGGAAGTCTACCTTGAAGACTTACCAGAGTGATTGGGCGAGGACTAAGTGTCCTTAGCTCAAGGGGAATAAGGTGAAGACGCGGTCGTCTGAGTTGAATCTCAGCCTCCCTAACCAGACGTACAGTTGTCACATGAACTGGAACTGGTCCAACAAATCCTTGTCCTCACCGAGCAACTGGTTCTATCTCTTACCTCTCTTTACTTACAGTATGTCTTCGAGAAGTCATTGCCTGCTTACATGATCTGATTGGCTTCACTGTGTGAAGACTGTTGTTGTTTGGCTTCATACTATCTTCCATCCTGATCCATACTACCTAGCTGCTAATAGTCTTCATACTTTCACTTCATTGCTTACCTCACTATGGCTTGTCTAGTGTAGTCTACCTTCCGCTGCATATCAATAGGTTCATTTCTATTGTTTGTCTTCGAAACTCCCATGTTTTGAAGACGTTCATAAAAATCGCCTATTCACCCCCCTCTAGTCGATAACTAGCCCTTTCAATTGGTATCAGAGCAAGGTGCTCCCTTGTTCTGTGTGATTCGGTTTAACCACCTGGAGTTTTAGCTATGTTGACTACAGGGATAATCAAAGTCTCCGCTGTGTGCCCCGTCTTCGATGGCACACATTACCCCTACTGGAAGAATTAGATGCGTATGCATCTTGAAGCCATTGATGTCGACCTCTGGTATGTCGTCAAGAATGGCGTTCCCAAGGTCGGTGAAGGTGTCACTCCTGCTGATGTCAAGAGGTTCATTCAACTGGATTCGACTGCCAAGTACATCATCTGTGGCCATCTGACTAAAGGACAGTATGGTCGTGTCAGTGCTCTGGAAACTGCGAAGCTAGTCTGGGACTGGCCCTCCAAAGTCAACGAAGGCGTCTCAACCCAGAGAGACTCAAGGATCAGTGTTCTTCGTAGTATCTTCAACCGCTTCAAGAGAAATGACAATGAGAATGTCCAGCTTACGTTTGATCGCCTCGCTGATATCACAAATGAGCTTCACGCACTTAGCGGCACTGAGATCACCAAGCATGAAATCGTCAAGACACTCTTAAGATCGCTTGACAACTCATTTGATACCCTGGCCTTGATGATTCAAGAATGTCCTGACTTCAAGACTCTCGATCCATCTGACATACTTGAGAGGCTCAACACACATGAGTTCCAGCAATCTGAGAAGAGAGACATCTATGGTCCCAACTATGGCCAAACTCGTGCTTTGAAGGCAAAGGTTGTTTCCTCATCTGAAGAAGAATCTGACTGCAATTCTGAGGATCCTGGAGACATTGGAAAGGAGCTTGCTATGCTTGTGAAGAAGTTCCAGAAGTTCACCAAGAAGAAAGGCTTCAAGATCCAGCTCAAGAAATGATGAAGCTTCCACTCGTGATCACAAGAAGTGAACATGCCACAAGTGCAAGAAACCTGGTCACTACATCTCTGAGTGTCCAAAGTGGGACAATGAGACCAAGAAGAAGAAGAAGAAGAAGAAGAAGAGCAAGGAATATGATTCTGATGACAAGAAGAAGAAGAAATCCTCAAAGTCTTCTTCCAAGTCTTCATCTAAGTCTTCATCATACAAGAAGAGCTCATCCGGCAAGGCTCGTGCGTTTGTTGGCAAGGAGATGGATTCAGAGGAGGAGTCTGCATCTGAGGAGGCGGAGGTGGAATCTGAAGAGGAATCTGATTCAGGCGTGGCAAGCTTGGCTCTAGCTTCGGCATACGTCGCCAAGTCCATCTTCAACACTGAAGACAATGGCCTCGTCAACAACGCTGATGCTAATGATGAGGATGACTCTGCACCCACCTACTGCTTCATGGCACGCAGTGCCAAGGTAAACTCACGCGATGCTTACTTTCAAACATCAAGTGAAGATGACTCTGAATGTGAATCTAAACCTACCTACAAAACACTTGCTAAAATTGCAACTGAACAACAGAATGCCATGGAACATATTCAAAAATTGTTAGACAAAAGCGATGACCTGTTGGACGCGGAAATGACCCGATCTCAGTCCTTAATTGAAGACATAAAAAATCTTCATCTTAAGTATGAAGAACTTGAAAGACGTCATGAAACGCTCTCAACAACTCATGAAAAGCTTTCCTACGATTATCTTCAAAGGAAGCAAGACTTGAGAACTTGAGAGCGTCTCATGAAGGTCTTCAAAAGGAGAACGAGTCACTTCGCGCTCAACAGATCAGTTCCGCTCAGGAAGGATTTGAACCACCATGTCTAAAATGTCTTGAGCGTGATAACGCCGTCTCTGTTGCTGAATGTTCTACTGCTGCTACTGTTGCAATATCTTCAACTGCTGATGTGGTAACTAACCCCTCTACTAAGGATACCACTACTATTGTCAATGAGAACGCCAGGTTGAAGACATTGCTTGAGACTGGAATGTACAAAAGTCTCAAAGGGCATCAAACACTATGTGATGTCCTCAAAAAGCATATTCTGAACCGAAACCCTAGGAAAGAGGGTGTTGGGTTCAAGAGGAAAATGAATGTTGATGGTTCTTACTGGAAGCCTGAGCAGTACCCCAAAACCACATGGGTTGCTGCAAAGGGACCTTTGGTGGATCCATCTACCTTGTCTGGCTTCACTTGTGCTAACCCGATTATCATTGATGAATCCTTTGATGCAAACTATAAACTGTATAAGAATCAGAATGGTGAAGTGTTTGCTAGGTATATTGGTACTAACTGTAGGAATGGGCCACCTATGAAGAAGATCTGGGTGCCCAAACGTTGTCTTGAGAATCTTCCTGCGAATGTCATCATGACACCACCCGGGAAGAAGGCAAACCCCAGACCAAAGGCTTCATATGGTCCAAAGGCTTCATACAGACAGAGGACTCACCAGAGTCACCCTAACGCCAATGTTTTGCAGGGAAATCATACTCAGACTTATGAATATGAGTGTGTTTCTTCAAACCGCTATGTTCATAAGACCAAGAACTATTCTGCTTATTCTTATGAGTATTATTCACCTCCTGCAAGGCTATTTGCTAGGTCTCCAAAGCCAAAGTTCTCAGATGCTGCACTTAGACTCATTGCTTCGAAGCCACCCCTGAAAATGTGGGTGGTTAAGAAAACTTAACTCTCTTTTGCAGGGAAGGGTCTCCAGTCGGAAATCAAAGGCGTCTGATGCTTATGCTGGGGACCTAAAACATCTTGTGGGGCGCAAGATAAAATGCCCAAATGGTCTAACTATGTATTTTGTTCCTGGTTTCCTTGACAGTCATCCTATCTGCTCTAACCAGGATCTGAACTTTGATAACATGCTTGTTCGTCAAATGTTTATGCTTCACATTTCCCTTGGTGAAGCCTATCCCCCTAACTGCACTATAGGGTACGATACCAAAGGCTTCTGAGTGGATTATGGACAGTGGATGCACTAACCACATGACTGGTGATCGATGTCTTCTCATGGACTCAACCTTACGTCCATCTAACAAGAGTCACATCACATTTGCTGACACTGGTAAAAGCAAGGTATTGGGTCTAGGTAGAGTTGCAATCTCAAAGGATCAGCACATGGATAAAGTGATGCTTGTTGAATCCCTTCGTTTCAACTTAATGTCTGTCTCAATGCTTTGTGATCTGAACATGATTGTGATATTTGGAAAATATCGTTGCCTTGTGCTTATGGAGTCTGACAAATCTCTAGTCTTTGAAGGATATCGAAAGGACGATTTGTACATGATAGATTTCTTAACAGGACCACAGTGGGCCGTATGTCTTCTAGCAAAGGTGTCAGAGTGCTGGCTCTGGCATCGGAAGCTAGGGCATGCTCGCATGAGGAACTTGTACACGCTCGCGAAGAAGAAACACGTCATAGGCATCGAGGGCGTCAAGTTCAAGAAGGATCATCTGTTTGGTGCCTGCGAAGCTGGAAAGATGACAAGGGCCAAGCATCCCTCGAAGACAATCATGACGACATCTCAACCCTTCGAGCTGCTTCACATGGACTTATTTGGCCCTACTCACTACTCTACTCTTACTACCACTGCTTGCCTATATGGCTTTGTCATTGTTTATGATTATTCAAGATACACTTGGGTGCATATAATCCTTTACAAGAATGAAGTGCAGGATGTCTTCAGACGGTTCGCCAATTGTGCCATGACGAACTATGGCATCAAGATCAAGCAAATTAGAAGTGACAACGGCACAGACTTCAAGAACAGCGGCCTCGACACTTATCTTGATACATTGGGCATCACTCATGAGTTCTCAGCTCCATACACACCTCAGTAGAATGGCATCATGGAGCGCAAGAACAGAACCCTCATTGAGATGGCTCAGACGATGCTTGATGAGTACAAGACTCCAAGGAAGTTCTGGCCTGAAGCCATTGGTACTGCATGCCACGTCATCAACCGTGTTTATCTTCCTAAGCTTCTAAAGAAGACATCCTATGAGCTCCTAACTGGTAAGAAGTCAAATATCAGTTACTTCAGGGTATTCGGTGCTAGGTGCTGGATCAAGGATCCACATCACACTTCAAAATTTTCACCGAAAGCACATGAAGGTTTTATGCTTGGCTACAGAAAGGATTCGCACTCCTACAGAGTCTTCAACCTCTTTCACTATAAAGTGGTTGAAACTGTGGATGTGCGGTTCGATGAGACCAATGGCTCGCAAAGAGAGCACCTGCCAAATGTGCTAGATGAAGTCCCACCAAGTGAATCGATCAAGCTTATGGGTACTGGAGAAATCATACCTTCAGAGGCACAGGCTGAAGAAGAAATTATCATTTCTGCACCTAACCAACCTGAAGACACTGCTCAGCCTGACGCCAATGCTGAAGACGAAGACAATGATCAGCAAGGGCAAAATCTTCGTCCAGTTCATCCTCGTGTTGCAAATGAAGTACAGATTGAGAAGATAATTGATAGCATCAATGCACCTGGTCCACTCACTCGTTCAAGAGCAACACAGCTAGCAAATTTCTATGGACACTTTGCATTTGTCTCTATATCTGAACCCAAGAAAGTTGCTGAAGCCTTCATGGAACTAGAATGGATTCAAGCTATGCAAGAAGAGCTTCAACAGTTCGAGCTGAACAATGTATGGGAACTGGTCAAGCGTCCTGATCCTCGCAAGCACAATATCATAGGCACCAAATGGATCTATCGCAACAAACAAGATGAGCATGGTCAAGTTGTCAGAAACAAGGCTCGTCTCGTTGCTCAAGGATACACTCAAGTCGAAGGGATTGACTTCGATGAAACATTTGCTCCGGTGGCTAGGCTTGAAGCCATCCGCATACTGCTAGCCTATGCCAACCATCACAACATCCTTCTATACAAAATGGATGTGAAGAGTGCTTTTCTCAATGGCAAGATTGAAGAAGAAGTATATGTTGCACAACCACCTGGCTTTGAAGACCCAAAACATCCTGACATGGTATACAAGTTTAATAAGGCACTATATGGCCTCACACAAGCCCCTCGCGCTTGGTATGACACACTCAAAGACTTCCTGAAGAGCAAAGGCTTCAAACCTGGTTCCCTGGATCCCACTCTCTTCACGAAGACATACGACGGTGAAATGTTTGTATGCCAGATCTATGTGGATGACATTATCTTTGGCTGCATTGACAAGAGATACAGTGATGAGTTTGGACACATGATGCAAGAGCAATATCAGATGTCCATGATGGGTGAGCTGAAATTCTTCCTTGGTCTTCAAATCTGTCAGCAAAGCAACGACATCTTCATATCTCAAGAGAAATACCTCAAAGATTGCCTGAAGAAGTTTGGAATGCAAGACTGCAAAGGGTACACGACGCCAATGCCAACCAAAGGTCAATTGGGTCCCGACGACAATGGTAAAGAGTTCGATCAAAAGGTATACTGCTCCATTATTGGTTCTTTACTCTATTTATGTGCATCTAGGCCAGATATAATGCTTAGCGTTTGCATGTGTGCCCGATTCCAAGCGGCACCAAAGGAGTCGCATCCCTTAGCTGTGAAGCGAATTCTTCGATATTTGGCTTACACCCCAACACTAGGATTATGGTATCCAAAGGGCTCAGAGTTTGATCTAGTTCGATTCTCATATGCTGATTATGCTGGTGACAAGGTTGATCGCAAGTCTACATCAGGCACATGTCACTTTATTGGACGATCTCTTGTCTGTTGGTGTTCAAAGAAGCAGAACTGTGTATCTCTCTCCACTGCCGAATCTGAATACATTGCCGCTGGATCTTGCTGCGCTCAGCTTCTATGGATGAAGCAAACTCTCAAGGACTATGGCATCCATCTGAAGCAAGTGCCACTTTACTGCGACAATGAAAGTGCCATCAAGATTGCCAACAACCCAGTCCAGCACTCGAAGACAAAGCACATTCAGATCCGTCATCACTTTCTCAGAGATCATGTCATGAAGGAAGATATTGATATCATTCACGTCAACACTGAAGAGCAATTGGCAGATAACTTCACAAAGCCCTTGGATGAGAAAAGGTTTTGCAAGTTGCGGTGTGAGCTAAATATCTTAGAATCCTCAAATGTCCTGTAATTGGACACACATCCTAACGCTTATCACTACATGAATCAGCTACTTTGCCGTCTGCCACGGCAGGCGGCAAAGGCAAGGATGGCAGACGGCAAAGGCCTTTGCCGTCTGCCAAAGACGGCAAAAGGCTCCAGCAAAGTAGGCTACGACAAAGAGCTTCTTTGTCGTCTGCTTTTTGAAGTAGACGGCAAAGGGGCCTTTGCCATCAGCGGCGGACGGCAAAGAAAGCCGACGGCAATAAATGTGTTGTTAGTCCGTTAGGCGGCTAACGGCAGCCTTTGCCGTCCGCCGCTGACGGCAAAGAGCATCCGGCCTTTGCCGTCCGCCGAATGACGTCAGCTGGACGTCACTGCGGGACAAGTCTTTGCTGTCTGCCACTGCAGGCAAAGCCTTTGCCATCCGCCGGTGTAGGCAAACTGACCAAATGGGTCAGCTCCCAGGGAGCACAGGTGGCCGCCGCGTGGCTTCTTTGCCATCCGCGGCGGACGGCAAAGGCGCCTTTGCCATCAGCGGCTGACGGCAAAGGTGCCTCTTTTTTCTGTTTTTTTAAATCCAGCAATTTTCACAGCAAATATATGACATATATATATATATATATATTTCACGGAGCTATTTAACAGCAAACATATGACATATCCAACACATAAGTTTCATCATGCATACATATATAGTTCCATCCATTCATACATAGCAAGTTGCACATACACATTGTTCCATCCATACATATTACAATGGAAAGTTTCATCAAGATAGCAAGTTCCATCATAGCAAGCTAGAAGAATACTAGAGGAGAATGAAAGAAAAAACAAGCACTCCATCATAGCAAGCTAGCTTCCGTGAAGTGAATGAAATCTGCAAAAAGGCAAATAAGAAAGTTAGAAAAAGGTGACTAGAAGAAGAAGTATATGCCATTCATGAGCTAACTTAGGTGAAATGGATCATTTATGAGCTAACTTATTTGAAATGGATCGTTTATGAGCTAACCTAGGTGAAATAGATCGTTTATGAGCTAACTTAGGTATAATGCATCATTTTAGAGCTAACCTAGGTAAGATGGGTCATTTTGGAGCTAACCTAGGTGAAATGGATCGTTTCTGAGCTAAGTTAGGTGAAATGGATCATTTATGAGCTAACCTAGGTGAAATAGATTGTTTATGAGCTAACTTTGGTAAAATGCATCATTTTAGAGCTAACCTAGGTGTGATGGGTCATTTTGGAGCTAAACTAGGTAAAATGGATCGTTTGTGAGCTAACCTAGGTGAAATGGATCGTTTATGAGCTAATCTAGGTAAAATGGGTCATTTTAGAGCTAACTTGGGTAAAATGCATCATTTTGGAGCTAACCTAGGTAAGATGGGTCATTTTGGAGGTAACCTAGGTAAAATGGGTCATTTTAGAGCTAACATAGGTAAAATGGATCATTTTGGAGTTAGTCTACGTAAAATGGGTCATTTTAGAGCTAACTTGGGTAAAATGAATCATTTATGAGCTAACTAAGGTATAATGAGTCATTTTAGAGCTAACTTAGGTAAAATGGATTGTTTATGAGCTAACTAAGCTAATTATGCCATTTTTGACATAAGTAAGCTAAGTACATGTCATTATTGAGCAAACCTAGTTAACTAAGCATACTAGAGCTAACTTAGGTCATTTTGGAGGAAACTGTAACACCCCGGATGTAACTTTCCATATTTGTAACTCCAACTCTTGCCATTTTCGGCTATGTGTTATGATATTCCCTTCGTGGTCGGGTTTTGTCTTTCGTTTTGCATTTTTGTTCATGTCATGCATCTCATATCATGTCATCATGTGCATCTCATTTGGCATACGTGTTCGTCTCATGCATCTGAGCATTTTCCCCGTTGTCCGTTTTGCAATCCGACACTCCCACACGCACCGGCGCACCCCTCTTGTCTCTTTTCGTGAGCGGGTGTTAAACATTCTCGGAATGGACCGAGGTTTGCCAAGTGGCCTTGGTATACCACCGGTAGACCACTTGTCAAGTTCCGTTCCATTTGGAGGTCGTTTGATGCTCCAACGGTTAACCGGGTAACCGCAAAGTCCTTTTGTGTGTTGCAGCAAAACCCCCCTCCAAACAGCCAAATAACCCACCTAAGTCACCTCCATGCTCTCGGTCGTTCGATCACGATCGTGTGGGCGAAAACCGCACTCCATTTGGAGTCTCCTAGCTCCCTCTACCTATAAACACGTCCGCCCGGCGCCGGACGAATCCCGCCGCCGCGCTCGACCAATCGGCGCGCGCCACGTGGCAGCGCCGCCGCCCCAACGCCG
Organism: Triticum aestivum; assembly: GCF_018294505.1. Taxonomy (NCBI): domain Eukaryota; kingdom Viridiplantae; phylum Streptophyta; class Magnoliopsida; order Poales; family Poaceae; genus Triticum; species Triticum aestivum. The sequence continues at coordinate 181,060,476 of NC_057811.1, read as the reverse complement.
CCGGCCCGCGAGGCCCGACCGCCGCCGCCCGCACCCGATGCCGCCCGCCGCCCGTCGCGCGCTTCCCCGCCGCCGTGCCCGCGCCCGCTCCGCCCTCCATCGCCGCCGCTGCCGGAGCAGCTCGCCCACACCCGTCCCCGCCGCCTCCGCCCGCCGGCGACCATGCCCCTCCGCCGGCGCCGCTCCGCTTCGTCCTCGCCGGCGCGTCCCGCCGCCTTGCGCGACGCCCGTGCCCGCGCCTCGCCGTCCCCGTCCGATCTCCGGGGAGCTTGACCCGCCCACCTCGGCTTCCGTGCGGATCCCGATCTAGACTAGGTTGACTTCCCCCCCTCGTTTTCTGCCAAGTCCCGAAGTTTTCATATATTGTTGCCATGTTCATCGCATCATATCTCATAGCATACTGCTCCGTTTTGCGTGCACGATATATCGGAATGTTCGTCACGAGGTGCTCTTCATTTTGTTCCATTGTGCCATGCTTGTTTGAGTCCATTGTGATGCCCAAATCTCTGATGCAAGAGTGCTATATGATGTTTACTGATGTTACTTATCAGAACTTGATGTTATGTTATTTTTGTTGCATTTGAGTTGTGCATCTTATGGGCATGAGCTCTACAGGTGATCTGATCTATGCCATTCCATCTTTACAGAGGTGTATGCCATGTATTTGTGTGATCTATGTGGTGACTAGCACAAGCATGCAAACTAGGCTTCGTGATGTTTCTGTTTTCAGGGACTTAGGATTTTGCTGTCTGTTACAGATGTTATTTTGTTGCCATGTATCCATGTGTCTACAGAGAGATCCATGCTTCTTTTGAGTATGTTCAGTAAGGATATTTTGTAGATATAGTTGTGCTCTATCCATCCATGCCCCTGTTTGCAATTATGGAGTGCCATAGCATGTCTTAATCTTGCTCTACTTTTGCTATAAAATATTTCTGGCAGAATGTTAACATGATATTCAATTTTGTGAAGGTTGTTGTAGTTGATCCATACATGCTATGAACTTGCTCTTGCCATGGTTAGCTTCATAAACATGCCATCTTGCTTTAGATATGCTTGTTTTGTCATGCATTTCTTTGTGGTGAGTGAATCAAGCTCACCAAGATGCTTTCATAAATCCATTAATGCCATGTTCTGTTTTCTGCCAAGTCTGAAACCTGTTAACGAAACTTGCTATGTTTACATGGGTGTCATCATATCTTCTGATCCTTTTTGGTCATGGTCAGTAAGGAACTTTTGTTCTATGCATTTAGTAGATTCATGACATGCATTGTTTTGCTATGTTAAGTTCCTGTAGCATGTTGATTGCTTGCTCTGAACATTGCTACCTGATGCTGTTTCAGCCATGTCCAGTATTTTCTCCAAGTCTGTTAAGCTGATATCTTTTGCACTTTTGCCATGCTTGTTTGAACCTGTTGTGGTGTGATCTAGCCGTAGCTCAGTGTTCATATTTTGTCAAGCATCTCCTGTAGATTACTTTCATATGCTTTGTTGCTATCTTGGGGTGTTGTAGCATAGTTACTTGATGTATTCTAAGTGCTATTGTGCTGTTAATCGCAGAATCGTGTCATTCTTGTTTTGCTCGCCATTTGCAAACCGTGCATCCGTTTCCGGTGATCTTTATATCGATTTCGACCGAAATCATCTCATCTTTCCAGTGGCATACTTGGTTTGCCAAGTTACTGCCTTCTTCATCCTTTTTTCTTCCGGAGCGCGCATATGCATCGCATATCATATCTCGCATATCATGCATGTATTGCATCATGTTGTTTGTGCATTTCCCGTGATTGATTGTGGTTCCATTGCTTGTGTTCTTGCTGTGGGTAGAGCCGGGAGACGAGTTCGTGAACGAGGAACCTGTTGAGTACGCTTACGAGGATCAAGCTTTCGACAACTCTAAGAACCATGCAGGCAAGATGACCATACCCTCGAAATCACTTCTATCTTTGCTTTGCTAGTTGTTCGTTTTATTGCTATGCTGCACTACCTACCACTTGCTATATCATGCCTCCCATATTGCCATGTCAAGCCTCTAACCATCCTTTCCTAGCAAACCGTTGTTTGGCTAAGTTACCGCTTTTGCTCAGCCCTTCTTATAGCGTTGCTAGTTGCAGGTAAAGTTGAAGTTGGTTCCATGTTGGAACATGGATATTTTGGAATATCACAATATCTCTTATTTAATTAATGCATCTATATACTTGGTAAAGGGTGGAAGGCTCGGCCTTATGCCTGGTGTTTTGTTCCACTCTTGCCGCCCTAGTTTCCGTCATACCGGTATTATGTTCCTTGAGTTTGCGTTCCTTACGCGGTTGGGTGATTTATGGGACCCCCCTGACAGTTCGCCTTGAATAAAACTCCTCCAGCAAGGCCCAACCTTGCTTTTACCATTTGCCACCTAAGCCTTTTTCCCTTGGGTTTTCGCGAGCCCGAGGGTCATATTTATTTAAACCCCCGGGCCAGTGTTCCTCTGAGTGCTGGTCCAAACTAGAGCACCGTGCGGGACCGTCCCTTGGCAACTTGGGTTATGTTGGTAGTTGTACGCTTCGCTTATCCGGTGTGCCCTGAGAACGAGATATGTGCAGCTCCTATCGGGATTTGTCGGCACAGCGGGTGGTCTTGCTGGTCTTGTTTTACCATTGTTGAAATGTCTTGTAAACCGGGATTCCGAGACTGATCGGGTCTTCCCGGGAGAAGGTTTATCCTTCGTTGACCATGGGAGCTTATTATGGGCTAAGTTGGGACACCCCTGCAGGGTATTATCTTTCGAAAGCCGTGCCCGCGGTTATGAGGCAGATAGGAATTTGTTAATGTCCGGTTGTAGAGAACTTGACACTCGACTTAATTAAAATACATCAACCGTGTGTGTAGCTGTGATGGTCTCTTTTTGGCGGAGTCCGGGAAGAGAACACGGTTTGAGTTATGCATGAACGTAAGTAGTTTCAGGATCACTTCTTGGTCATTTCTAGCTTCGCAACCGTTGCGTTGCTTCTCTTCTCGCTCTCATTTGCATATGTTAGCCACCATATATGCTTAGTGCTGCTGTAGCTCCACCTCATTACACCATCCTTTCCTATAAGCTTAAATAGTCTTGATCTCGCGGGTGTGAGATTGCTGAGTCCTCGTGACTCACAGATTCTACCAAAACAGTTGCAGGTGCCGACGATGCCAGTGCAGATGACGCAACCGAGCTCAAGTGGGAGTTCGACGAGGAACGTGGTCGTTACTATGTTTCGTTTCCTGATGATCAGTAGTGGAGCCCAGTTGGGACGATCGGGGATCTAGCATTTGGGGTTATCTTATTTTTCATTTTGATTTGACCGTAGTCGGTCTATGTGTGGATTTTGGATGATGTATGAACTAATTTATGTATTGTGTGAAGTGGCGATTGTAAGCCAACTCTCGTTATCCCATTCTTGTTCATTACATGGGATTGTGTGAAGATAACCCTTCTTGCGACAATACCACAATGCGGTTATGCCTCTAAGTCGTGCCTCGACACGTGGGAGATATAGCCGCATCGTGGGCGTTACAGAAACAAAGCTAAGTATAGATCATTTTAGAGCTAACTTAGGTAAAATGGATGGTTTTGGAGGTCAGTAAGCTTATTAAGTCATTTTGGAGGAAAAGAAGCTAACTCTAGGTCATTGTGGTAAGCATATGGGAGGAAATAAGGCTAAGTCTAGGTCTTTATGCATTTGTTAAGCAAAACACTAGAAGAAACTTACCAGCGCCCACCATCTTTCAACACCTGCCATGAAAAAGACTAAACGAAATTAGTACAACATAAAAAAAATACCGACATGAATAATAATATGTATATCACTTAAGTGTATCATCATCAAGTACAACATTAAAAATTATATACCTGACACTACTAATAATCTCGATCACTATCATCAATAAATGCATAATCATCATCATCACTATAATCAATGACGGGCTCATAGGGTTCAGTGGCATCAACATGTGGAAGGCCACCTTGACGTAATCGGTCAAGCATTGACAGGTCATCCGCAGCAGTAACCTCTTCTTGTTCCTCCTCTGGGTTGATGTCGGATTCACTGTCGCTGTCTACTTCAATATTTTGGGGTGAAGTATAGCGGTTCTTGAAACGCTTTTTGGAAAGACGTGTCTCTTGGAAGAATTCTCCTTCATATGTGTCTGGGTTAATGTGAGGTTCAAAATCCTCTTCCTTTGGGGGAGATAGTCTAGCACATGGCAGCACTTCATAAACGACATCCCAACCTTTCAGATTTGGATTAGTTTGGCAGGCCCACGGTAGATAGAATACTTGGGCCGCCTGTTGAGCCGTAATATAGACATCAGGAACATCTAAATGGGTGCTTTGTTTGATTTCAACTAGCCCTATATGTTCATGAGTCCTTCTAGTCTCCTTCGGCTGAAACCAATAACATTTGAAGAGTACGACATTCGGTGGGTTGTCACCATAGAATATACGTTCATAAATTTCTTTAACTCTCCCATAATACTCGGTACCTCCTTCGCCGATAGCAGATACACAACAATTTGTAGAATTTCGGTCGGCCATAGATAGCTCTTTGCCATAGGTACGAAAGCGATACCTGTTGATGTCGTATTTGTCAAATGAACGGACCTTATAGTCAAAACCATTAGCGACTTGTCTCAATTCGGCGTCCATAGACTCTGAATTAGCCTACAAGTTTAATACGAAAGGATTGTTGCATTAGGCACAAATTAGCGAATGTAATGAAATGGTCTAATAGAAATTACCGTTTGTTTGAACCAAGAGATGAAACCGGGATAGCCGCCTCCTTGCTTTGCGAGAAGCTCATACTCTTCGACGGAATCCTTTTGGATTACCGCTCCATACGAGAATATGGCGACGTATCGACTGTATGAAATATCCCAGAATAAGAGCAGTTCAAAGGAAATAGAAGTTGTGAAACAATGTACCGATAACTTACTCGATGTACGGCCGCACTTCTGTCAGGTTGTTGAAGATATACAACGTAATGGTCCGCCATTCTTCGTTATCCAAAGATATTGGTTTCGAACCACTGGCTGGTGCGAGATTCCCTTTGAGTAGGCTGAGGTTGGATCCACCCTTTTGAGGTTCTTCAGCATTGTACCGAGGTTTCGGATTATGCAAATGACGATTTTTGGCTTCGTAGTGTGCTGTCACGAAGTTTGCCGCCTCCTCAGTGATGAATGCCTCAGCCATCGATGCTTCAATTCTACGTTTATTTTTACATTTTTGTCGAAGCGTCTTCTGCATCCTCTCAGTTGGGTAGCACCAACGATTTTGCACGCCCCCCCCCCCAATCTTGCCTCGGTCGGGAGATGCAAAATCAAATGCGGCATTGGATTAAAGAAGCTCGGTGGAAAGATCTTCTCTAACTTGCAGATCAACTTCGGCGCTAACTCTTCCATTTCTTCTAGCACGCCAGGCGATAGTTCTTTTGCACAAAGAACACGGAAGAAATAGCTGAGTTCTGCTAGTACTAGCCATTCATCCTCAGGGATGAAGCCACGCAACATCACCGGCATTACCCGCTCAATCCATATGTGCCAATCATGACTCTTGAGACCAAATATCTTCAATTTATCAAGACTCGCTCCCCTCTTTAGATTCGCTGCATACCCATCGGGGAACATCAACTGCATTTTCACCCACAAGATAATTTCCCTCATAGCTGGCCTTCCAAGATTGAACCATGCCTTTGGCTTCGTCCAGTTCTGCTTTCCTTTCTGTTCTTTCATGTTTTGTAACGGCCTATCACATAGCGCCTCCAGATCGACTCTAGCCTTAGTATTATCCTTTGACTTCCCATCTATGCCGAACAATGTACCAAAAAGTGCCTCGGCGATATTCTTCTCAGTGTGCATCACGTCGATGTTGTGTGGGCAAAGGAGGTCTTTGAAGTAAGACAGATCCCATAAGCATGTCTTGTGAGTCCAGGCGTGCTTAGAATTATACCCCTTGAAGTACCCTGGATGCTCTGGATCTGGCTCGAGAGCGTTTAACTGATCCAGGGTCTGTTGGCCTGTCAACGTAGGTGGTGCAGAGTTTTTGACAACTCTACCTCTGATGAAGTTCTTCTTGTCTTTCCTGAACTTATGGCGAGGATCCAGGAACTGTCTATGCATGTCGAAGCAAGAAAACTTGCGACCGGCCTGAAGCCAACGAAACTCAAGAGCTCCCTTGCATGTGGGGCACGGGAACCTTCCATGCACACACCAGCCAACGAATAGGGCATACGCCGGCAAGTCATGCGTCGAGTACATGTACCAGACACGCATTATGAAGTTCCGTTTGCTATAGGCGTCGTATGTCTTGAACCCATTATCCCAGGCTTCTTGCAATTTTTCCTTAAGCGGCTGCATGTACACATTCATATTTTTCCCCGGATAGTTGGGCCCTGGAATTATCAACGTCAGGAAAATGTTCTTTCTTTGCATAATCTGTCCGGGGGGAGATTGAGTGGAAAGACAAATACGGGCCAACAACTGTATTGGGCTGCCGTCATACCAAACACACTGAACCCATCCGTGTTGATGCCGACTCGAGGATGCCTCGGATCTGCCGCTTTGTCAGCATGTAATTCATCAAACTTTTTCCACGCAACACCATCCGATGTGTGTACCATCATCAGATTCCCATCTGCATCTAGTTCGGTTCTTTTGCCTGTTTTGTGCCATGTCATCTGTCTGGCCGTCTCTTCGACCATGAAAAGACGTTGAAGTCTTGGTATGATTGGCATATACCGAAGAACACTAACGGGGATTTTGGTCTGTGTCTTCTCACCCATGCCATTGTCTACCACAACATACCTGGAAGACTTGCAAATGGGACAATAGTTCAAGTCCGCATAGTCAAGCCTAAATAAGGCACATCCTTTCTCACAGGCATGTATCTTCTCATAGGGCATCTTCAGTGCACGGAGGATTTTGTCCGACTGGTACAGGTTTGCAGGCATTACATGGCCTTTGGGTAGAAAGCGTCCAAATACTGTCATTATTGCGTCGTAGCATTCTCTGCCCAAGTTTAACTGAGCCTTCAGAGCCATTACTTGTGAGATGGCATCCAACTGACAAAGCTCAGTGTGCTCGTGGAGCGGACGTTTTGAAGGCTCCAACATTTCATTGAAGGCCTTTGCAGATTCCTCCATCTCCTCGTCCGAATCCCGAGCATCATCATAGTCTTGCACCATGTTTTCCATCCCGGTACCATGCTCGTCGGTGCAACGACGATCCACCTCAGCTCTGTCACGTTGGGCAAACTCACCATGATATGTCCACACCGTATAATCGGGCGTAAAACCACTCTTCTGCAGGTGTTTGCCCATTTCATCCTCTGTCCTCTTTTCCCAATTGCCGCACCAGAAACAGGGGCACCAGGTTTTCCTCTGGCCATTTGCAAATGCGGCTTGCACAAACCCCTTAGTTTTTGTGAACCATTCAGCGCTCCATTTGTTCTGACCAGTGTGACCGGTATAAATCCACGCACGATCACTCATCTTGACTTTCAGAGCTACTGGACACACAACAAATATATATATAATTCACCATGTATATATTCATCAGTTGATCTACTTTGTCAATTTTATTACGTCCATGCAACCTACACTCTAATAGGTAATGATAGGTCCTAATCCCACCCGAGTATGTGTAGATTGGGTTCATTTTCCCATGCTATGCTCCGGATCCGACGCAAAATTTCGGCAGCACCTCCCTGCTGTTCTCCTGATACACGTCTCTGCAATAAACAGAGAGGATGTGTACCCGGAGAACAACAGGGGAGGCACTGACGAAATTTATGCATCGGATCCGGAGCAGAGCATATGGGAAAACGAACCCAATCTACACATACTCGGGCTGTCCATGGATAGCGTTGGACAATTCAAAAGAATCAAGGTTATAAATATGCAAATGCATGCATATTTATAACTATAACGCTTTCGAACGGGAGACACATATTGGTTACGCATACTGATGATTCAAGACACATATATAGCTAGCTATCAAGTTTCATCGGCACGAACACCGGAATAGAGCAAATAATTAATGGGGGAGGAGGACATGTCATTTGTGCTCACCCACGAACGAAGGGGCAGAGCTCGTCAAACGCACGGCGAGGTCGTCGAACACCAAACCTCGCAGCGATGAAACAACTGCACATTTAAATCTACCCGATCAACACAATTATATATGATGTTTTTCATAACAAAATCGAAAAATATATGACCTAACTCATAATTCACAAATATATGACCCCGTCGGCCTCTGGACGGCCAAAGAGCACCTTTTCGCGAGGTGTCGGGGGTAGGGGTGTCGTGTCGGTGTCGGGGTGCCGTGTCGGGGTTGGGGTGCTGTTTCAGGGTCGGGGTGTCGTGTCGGGGTCGGGGTGTCGGGGTCTGGTGTCGGGGTCGGGGTGTCGGGGTCGGGGGGTCGGGGTGTCGTGTCGGGGTCGGGGTGTCGGGGTCTGGTGTCGGTGTCGGGGTGTCGGGGTCAGGGGGTCGGGGTGCCGGGGTGTCGTGTCGGGGTCGGGGTGTCGGGGTTAGGGGGTCGGGGTGTCGGTGTGTGGTGTCGGGGTCGGGGTGTCAGGGTCAGGGGGTCAGGGTGTCGGGGTGTGGTGTCGGGGTCAGGGGGTCGGGGTGTTTCCTTCTATCCTTCTTCTTCTTTCTTTCTCTTCTTCTTCTTCTTCTTTCCTTTCTTCTTCTTCTTCTTTCATGTGTTTTCTACTTCTTTTACTTCTTTTTGTTTCTTCTTCTTCTACTTCTTCTACTTCTTTTCTTCTTCTTCTTCTTTTTTCATCTTTTTCTACTTCTTTTCTTTTCTTCCTTTCTTCTTCTTCTACTTCTTTTCTTCTTCTTCTTTTTTCTTCTTTTTTCTACTTCTTTTCTTTTCTTCTTCTTCTACTTCTTCTACTTCTTTTCTTCTTCTTCTTCTTTTCTTCTACATATTCTTTTTTCTTCTACTTCTTTTCTTGTTTTCTTCTACACTAACACTATATAACACATATCTAGCACTAAATCTATCACTAACAATTAAACAACAAAAAAATGAAAAAACTGAAGAAAAAAGAAAAAATAACTCACCGGAGCAATGGCACGGTCGGGGCAGTGGGGCGGGTGGGCCGGCGACGTGGTGGCGCGCCGGGGCAATGGGACGGTCGGGGCCGTGGGGTGGGTGGGCCGGCGACGTGGTGGCGCGCCGGGGCGCCGGGATGGTGGAGCGACGGGGCGTCGGCGGGTGGGGTGGTGGAGCGACGGGGCAAGCAGGGGCGGGGGCGGCGCCGGGCGGCGGGATGGTGGGGCGACGGGGCGTCGGCGGGTGGGGTGGGGACGGTGGGGTGGTGGGGCGACAGGGCAAGCGGGGGCGGGGGCGGTGGCGGCGCCGGGCGGCGGGGGCGGCGGGGCGGCGGTGGGTGGATCTGGTGGCGTGGCGTCGGGGAGGAGAGAGGGAGAGAAACAGAGAGGAGTAACGGGGGGGGCTCGATCGGCCGTTAGTTAGGTTAGGTTAGTTAGCCTTTGCCGTCGGCCAAGCCTTTGCCGTCCGCTTTTTTTATCTTTGCCGTCTGCTAGTGGGGGCCACCTCTCTCTTTGCCGTCAACCAGCTGACGGCAAAGAATTGACAGATGGCAAAGACCTTCTTTGCCGTCTGCCAGTTGTTTGCCGTCTGCTTTTTGGTAGATGATGGCAAAGACCTTCTTTGACGTGTGCTAGCGGACGGCAAAGAACTGGCAGACGGCAAATTCCCTGATTCCAGTAGTGTATGCATGTTGATGACTTAGATGTGCAACACACGAAGTAACGTATATCTTCAATCAATAAAGACATACACTCTAAGTATGAATACATTAACGCGGAATTTGACTTTGGAGCGCCACGATAATTGTGCATCGTGTCTGGTGATACGTCTCCAACGTATCTATAATTTTTGATTGCTCCACGCTATATTATCTTCTGTTTTGGAAATTATTGGGCTTTATTATTCACTTTTATATTATTTTTGGGACTAACCTATTAACCGGAGGCCCAGCCCAGAATTTCTGTTTTTTTGCCTATTTCAGAGTTCCGCAAAAAAAAATATCAAACGGAGTCCAAACGGAATGAAACCTTCAGGAACGTGATTTTTGGAACGAACATGATCCAGGAGACTTGGACCCTAAGTCAAGGAAGCATCCAGGAGGCCAAGAGGTAGCGGGCGCACCTACCCCCCCCCCCCAGGCGCGCCCTCCACCCTCATGGGCCCCCTGTTGCTCCACCAACGTACTCCTTCCTCCTATATATACCTACGTACCCCCAAACGATCAGATACGGTGCCAAAAACCTAATTCCACCGCCGCAACCTTCTGTACCCACGAGATCCCATCTTGGGGCCTGTTCTGGAGCTCCGCCGGAGGGGGCATCGATCACGGAGGGCTTCTACATCAACACCATAGCCTCTCCGATGAAGTGTTAGTAGTTTACCTCAGACCTTCGGGTCCATAGTTATTAGCTGGATGGCTTCTTCTCTCTTTTTGGATCTCAATACAATGTTCTCCCCCTCTCTCGTGGAGATCTATTCGATGTAATCTTCTTTTGCGGTGTGTTTGTTGAGACCGATGAATTGTGGGTTTATGATCAAGTTTATCTATGGACAATATTTGAATCTTCTGAATTCTTTTATGTATGATTGGTTATCTTTGCAAGTCTCTTCGAATTATCAGTTTGGTTTGGCCTACTAGATTGATCTTTCTTGCAATGGGAGAAGTGCTTAGCTTTGGGTTCAATCTTGCGGTGTCCTTTCCCAGTGACAGTAGGGGCAGCAAGGCACGTATTGTATTGTTGCCATCGAGGATAATAAGATGCGGTTTTTATCATATTGCATGAATTTATCCCTCTACATCATGTCATCTTGCTTAAGGCGTTACTTTGTTCTTATGAACTTAATACTTTAGATGCATGCTGGATAGCGGTCGGTGTGTGGAGTAATAGTAGTAGATGCAGGCAGGAGTCGGTCTACTTGTCTCGGACGTGATGCCTATATACATGATCATACCTAGATATACTCATAACTATGCTCAATTCTGTCAATTGCTCAACAGTAATTTGTTCACCCACCATAAAATACTTATGCTCTTGAGAGAAGCCACTAGTGAAACCTATGGCCCCCGGGTCTATCTTCATCATATTAATCTTCCAACACTTAGTTATTTCCGTTGCTTTTTATTTATCTTTTATTTTACTTTGCATCTTTATCATAAAAATACCAAAAATATTATCCTATCATATCTATCAGATCTCACTCTCGTAAGAGACCGTGTAGGGATTGACAACCCCTTATCGCGTTGGTTGCGAGGATTTATTTGTTTGTGTAGGTGCGAGGGACTCGCACGTAGCCTCCTACTGGATTGATACCTTGGTTCTCAAAAACTGAGGGAAATACTTACGCTACTTTGCTCCATCACCCTTTCCTCTTCAAGGGAAAACCAACGCAGTGCTCAAGAGGTAGCAAGAAGGATTTCTGGCGCCGTTGCCGGGGAGGTCTACGCAAAATTCAACATACCAAGTACCCATCACAAACCCTTATCTCACGCATTACATTATTTGCCATTTGCCTCTCGTTTTCCTCTCCCCCACTTCACCCTTGCCGTTTTATTCGCCCTCTCTTTTCTGTTCGCCTCTTTTTCGCTTGCTTCTTGTTTGCTCGTGTGTTGGATTGCTTGTTTGTCACGATGGCCCTACCTAGATTTGGTGATCTTCACCTTAAAAGGATAGAAGAGATCGAAAGCAACGTCGGGAGTTTTATGGTTTTGCAATTTGAGCATAATAATTTCTTCAGAAACGAGCTTAAGGAACAAAAAAGCTTTATGAGTTATATGAATAAAGAGCTCGATGATATGTCTAAAGAATTTGATGGTTTGAAATCCCAAATTGCTCGTTTTGAGAAGTTGATAGCTGAAATATCGGATAAGAAGGCTACCTTAGTTAATAAGATGGCGGCTAAACCGGATTTCTATGAAAATAAAGATGAAGATCTAAAAGTTATTGATGTGTCCCCTATTAACTCTTTGTTTTGCAATATGAATCTTGATAATGATGAGACTGAATATGATCCACCTTTACCTAGAAGGCGTTCCAAAAATCGGAGTTTTTAGATCTTGATGCTAAATTTAATAAAAGTGGGATTGAAGAGAACAAAACCCTAGATATTAATAAACCCACTATTTTGGATTTCAAGGGATTTAATTATGATAATTGCTCTTTGATAGATTGTATTTCCTTGTTGCAATCTGTGCTAAATTCTCCTCATGCTTATAGTCAAAATAAAGCTTTTACCAAACATATCGTTGATGCCTTGATGCAATCTTATGAAGAAAAGCTTGAGTTGGAAGTTTCTATCCCTAGAAAACTTTATGATGAGTGGGAACCTACTATTAAAATTAAGATTAAAGATCATGAATACTATGCTTTGTGTGATTTGGGTGCCAGTGTTTCCACGATTCCAAAAACTTTGTGCGATTTGCTACGTTTCCATGATTTTGATGATTGCTCTTTAAACTTGCACCTTGCGGATTCCAGTATTAAGAAACCTATGGGAAGAATTAATGATGTTCTTATTGTTGCAAATAGGAACTATGTGCCCGTAGATTTTATTGTTCTTGATATAGATTGCAATCCTTCATGTCCTATTATTCTTGGTAGACCTTTCCTTAGAACGATTGGTGCAATTATTGATATGAAGGAAGGGAATATTAGATTCCAATTTCCATTAAACAAAGGCATGGAAGACTTCCCTAGGAAGAAAATAAAGTTACCATATGAATCTATCATGAGAGCCACTTATGGATTGGCTACCAAAGATGGTAGTACCTAGATCTATCCTTGCTTTTATGCCTAGCTAGGGGCGTTAAACGATAGCGCTTGTTGGGAGGCAACCCAATTTTATTTTTAGTTTTTTTATTTTTGCTTCTGTTTAGGAATAAATATTTGTCCTAGCCTCTGGTTAGATGTGTTTTTATGTTTCAATTAGTGTTTGTGCCAAGTTAAACCTATAGGATATTCTTGGATGATAGTTATTTGATCTTGCTGTAATTTCCAGAAACTTTCTGTTCACGAAAATAATTGTTAAAAATCACCAGAACGTGATAAAATACTGATTCCAATTGCTTCTGATCAATAAACAAATTGTCTAGGTCTTCCTATTTTGGCTGATGTTTTGGAGTTCCAGAAGTTTGCGTTAGTTACAGATTACTACAGACTGTTCTGTTTTTGACAGATTCTGTTTTTCGTGTGTTGTTTGCTTATTTTGATGAATCTATGGCTAGTAAAATAGTTTATAAACCATAGAGAAGTTGGAATACAGTAGGTTTAACACCAATATAAATAAAGAATGAGTTCATTACAGTACCTTGAAGTGGTCTTTTTTTTTCTTTCGCTAACGGAGCTCACGAGATGTTCTGTTAAGTTTTGTGTTGTGAAGTTTTCAAGTTTTGGGTGAAAGATTTGATGGATTATGGAACAAGGAGTGGTAAGAGCCTAAGCTTGGGGATGCTCATGGCACCGCCAAGATAATCTAAGGACACCTAAAATCCAAAGCTTGGGGATGCCCCGGAAGGCATCCCCTCTTTCGTCTACTTCCATCATTAACTTTACTTGGAGCTATATTTTTATTCACCACATGATATGTATTTTGCTTGGAGCGTCTTGTATGATTTGAGTCTTTGCTTTTTAGTTTACCAAAATCATCTTTTCTGTACACACCTTTTGAGAGAGACACACATGATTCGGAAATTATTAGAATACTCTATGTGCGTCACTTATATCTTTTGAGTTATATAGTTTTGCTCTAGTACTTCACTTATATCTTTTAGAGCACGGTGGTGGATTTGCTTTATAGAAACTATTGATCTCTCATGATTCACTTAGATTATTTTGAGAGTCTTAAATAGCATGGTAATTTGCTTAAATAATCCTAATATGCTAGGAATTCAAGATTAGTAAAAACTTTCTTATGAGTGTGTTGAATACTAAGAGAAGTTTGATGCTTAATGATTGTTTTGAGACATGGAGGTAGTGATATTAAAGTTGTGCTAGTTGAGTAGTTGTGAATTTGAGAAATACTTGTATTGAAGTTTGCAAGTCCCATAGCATGCACGTATGGTAAATGTTATGTAACAAATTTGAAACATGAGATGTTCTTTGATTGTCCTCCTTATGAGTGGCGGTCGGGGACGAGCGATGGTCTTTTCCTACCAATCTATCCCCCTAGGAGCATGCGCGTAGTGCTTGGTTTTTGATGACTTGTAGATTTTTGCAGTAAGTATGTGAGTTCTTTATGACAAATGTTGAGTCCATGGATTACACGCACTCTCACCTTTCCATCATTGCTAGCCTCTTCGGTACCGTGCATTGCCCTTTCTCACATTGAGAGTTGGTGCAAACTTTCGCCGGTGCATCCAAACCCCGTGATATGATACGCTCTTTCACACATAAACCTCCTTATATCTTCCTCAAAACAGCCACCATACCTACCTATTATGGCATTTTCATAGCCATTCCTAGATATATTGCCATGCAACTTTCCACCGTTCCGTTTATCATGACACGTTCATCATTGTCATATTGCTTAGCATGATCATGTAGTTGACATAGTACTTGTGGCAAAGACACCATTCATAATTCTTCCATACATGTCACTCTTGGTTCATTGCAAATCCCGGTATACCGCCGGAGGCATTCATATAGAGTCATACCTTGTTCTAGTATCGAGTTGTAATCATTGAGTTGTAAATAAATAGAAGTGTGATGATCATCATTTAATAGAGCATTGTCCCAAAAAAAGAGAAAGGCCAAAAAAAAGAAGGCCCAAAAAAAGAGAAATAGAAAGGGACAATACTACTATCCTTTTTACCACACTTGTGCTTCAAAGTGGCGCCATAATCTTCATGATAGAGAGTCTCTTGTTTTGTCACTTTCATATACTAGTGGGAATTTTTCATTATAGAACTTGGCTTGTATATTCCAACAATGGGCCTCCTCAAGTGCCCTTGGTCTTCGTGAGCAAGCAAGTTGGATGCACACCCACTTAGTTTCTTTTGTTGAGCTTTCATACATTTATAGCTCTAGTGCATCCGTTGCATGGCAATCCCTACTCCTTGCATTAACATCAATCGATGGGCATCTCCATGGCTCATTGATTAGCCTCGTTGATGTGAGACTTTCTCCTTTTGTCTTCTCCACATAACCCCCATCATTATACTCTATTCCACCCATAGTGATATATCCATGGCTCACGCTCATGTATTGCGTGAAGGTTTATAAAGTTTGAGATTACTAAAGTATGAAACAATTGCTTGGCTTGTCATCGAGGTTGTGCATGATGAGAGCATTCTTGTGTGACGAAGATGGAGTATGACTAAACTATATGATTTTGTAGGGATGAACTTTCTTTGGCCATGTTATTTTGAGAAGACATAATTGCTTAGTTAGTATGCTTGAAGTATTATTATTTTTATGTCAATATTGAACTTTTATCTTGAATCTTTCGGATTTGAATATTCATACCATAATTAAGAAGAATTACATTGAAATTATGTCTAGTAGCATTCCACATCAAATTTTTTGTTTTTATCATTTACCTACTCGAGGACGAGCATGAATTAAGCTTGGGGATGCTTGATACGTCTCCAACGTATCTATAATTTTTGATTGCTCCATGCTATATTATCTTCTGTTTTGGACATTATTGGGCTTTATTATTCACTTTTGTATTATTTTTGGGACTAACCTATTAACCGGAGGCCCAGCCCAGAATTGCTGTTTTTTGCCTATTTCAGAGTTTCACAGAAAAAGAATATCAAACGGAGTCCAAACGGAATGAAACCTTCGGGAACGTGATTTTTGGAACGAACATGATCCAGGAGACTTGGACCCTAAGTCAAGGAAGCTTCTAGGAGGCCATGAGGTAGGGTGCGCGCCTACCCCCCCAGGCGGGCGCTCCACCCTCGTGGGCCCCCTGTTGCTCCACCGACGTACTCCATCCTCCTATATATACCTACGTACCCCCAAACGACCAGATACGGAGCAAAAACCTAATTCCACCGCCACAAACTTCTGTACCCACGAGATCCCATCTTGGGGCCTGTTCCGGAGCTCCGCCGGAGGGGGCATCGATCATGGAGGGCTTCTACATCAACACCATAGCCTCTCCGATGAAGTGTGAGTAGTTTACCTCAGACCTTCGGGTCCATAGTTATTAGCTAGATGGCTTCTTCTGTCTTTTTGGATCTCAATACAATGTTCTCCCCCTCTCTCGTGGAGGTCTATTCGATGTAATCTTCTTTTGCGGTATGTTTGTTGAGACTGATGAATTGTGGGTTTATGATCAAGTTTATCTATGAACAATATTTGAATCTTCTGAATTCTTTTATGTATGATTGGTTATCTTTGCAAGTCTCTTCGAATTATCAGTTTGGTTTGGCCTACTAGATTGATCTTTCTTGCAATGGGAGAAGTGCTTAGCTTTGGGTTCAATCTTGCGGTGTCCTTTCCCCGTGACAGTAGGGGCAGCAAGGCACGTATTGTATTGTTGCCATCGAGGATAACAAGATGGTTCTTTTTATCATATTGCATGAATTTCTCCCTCTACATCATGTCATCTTGCTTAAGGCGTTACTCTGTTCTTATGAACTTAATACTCTAGATGCATGTTGGATAGCGGTCGATGTGTGGAGTAATAGTAGTAGATGCAGGCAGGAGTCGGTCTACTTGTCTCGGACGTGATGCCTATATACATGATCATACCTAGATATACTCATAACTATGCTCAATTCTGTCAATTGCTCAACGGTAATTTGTTCACCCACCGTAAAATACTTATGCTCTTGAGAGAAGACACTAGTGAAACCTATGGCCCCCGGGTCTATCTTCATCATATTAATCTTCCAACACTTAGTTATTTCCGTTTCTTTTTATTTTGCTTTTATTTTACTTTGCATCTTTATCATAAAAATACCAAAAATATTATCCTATCATATCTATCAGATCTCACTCTCGTAAGTGACCGTGTAGGGATTGACAACCCCTTATCGCGTTGGTTGCGAGGATTTATTTGTTTGTGTAGGTGCGAGGGACTCGCGCGTAGCCTCCTACTGGATTGATACCGTGGTTCTAAAAAACTGAGGGAAATACTTATGCTACTTTGCTGCATCACCCTTTCCTCTTTAAGGGAAAACCAACGCAGTGCTCAAGAGGTAGCATCTGGGTCTAATACTTCTTATACGGTGGGTAACGCCACCACCAAATTCTTGTTTGAAGTGTTTCAATAGGCGTTATAACTACAAGTCTTCGCATTTGGTTTGTTTTCAACATTGATTTGACTTCATGTTTATCTTCACAATGTTGATTTGAAGTGTTCTGTCCTCTACAACATTCACTTATAGCTATGTCTTCATGTTTGCATTTTCTTGATCTAAGTGAATGTGATCGAACCCTCACCCCTTCTGTGCTTCTTCCTCAAATTCTATCTAGCCAAATCATATGCATTCTATTGAAACCTGTCGACTGTCTTCTCTGAATCCTGTCAGCAGAAGACAAAGTGACAAAAGTTAAATCTGTTTTAATGATGTATCCTTATTGTCTGAATACCGGAGAAGCTGGAACGACCACCCGACAACCCAGGCGTGCGTGGGAACATGGAACAACTTCCAATAAGTTGCATGCATGCCACGTGTCCTTCAGATGTGAACCGCCATGGGCACCTGCGTAATTACGTTGTGTTGTCCCTTTCCTTATAAATACACAACTCACCGCGGTCATTATCTCTTCTCCCTCCTCGCCACCTCCCACAAACCCTAGCGCCTCCGCTAGCTCGCGTCAACGCCGGAGACGAAGCGCTTTGCTGCCGCGACCTCTTCGACACCATCCTCACGCCGGCCACGGACCTCGTCCTCTCCGCCGCCGCCGTAGGTGTCTTCCGTCGCCGAGTTACAGTGCGGAAGATTGAACTGTTCGGCCTCTCTCTTCAACTCGTCTAGCAGTTCATTAGCGGTAAATAAAACTTACTTTTTACTGCCTTTTTGATCCGTCAAATCCATCCACTTCAACCAAAGGTGGTTTCTTAACTTCCAAATCTGGATCTATCTTGTTCTGCATCTCATATCATGCCAAGTCTATTCACTTATGCTTCATAACTAGTTAGATTCCTCACTTGTACTTATTCATGGATTCATACAAATCTGGAACCAACTCTCTCCAAATAAGTGAATGTCGTCGCACTATGAGGTCAATGTCTTCAAACTGATTTATCTTCAAAATCTTCTGAGAATGCATATGACCTCTTCCCCTTCCCTCGCACCTCTAATGCTGTCACAGGTACATGTCCGTGGGAGAATCCCTTGGTTCTCACAGTCTACATTCATTTGCAGAGTTCTTACAGCACCACATCAACTCTCCTGAAGCCAGTTCCTGTCTGACCAGCAAAAGGAAGCCATTCACAGTCTTGAAGCCATTCAGTTTGAATATAATGGCAACAGAGAAGTCAGCTAGAAAGGGCGGCAGGCAGCGACGTGGAAATACAGCTAAGGATTTGCCTCCAGATCTATTTGAAATGTACAAGACAGATCCTGAAGAGAGCTATGGCCAGTGCAAGACTCGAATCCAATGGATTTGAAGATATTGGGCAGGGGAATGGTTCAAGTACAATTTCGTAACCCCTGAATATGCAGAGAAGAATGCAATCAAGCGCCCATGGGGAGATATTCCGTATAGATATCTATAGCCCAAGTCCCAGTCTGAAGCCATTGCTCAAGGCTTCTACCCATGCATGGCCTGAGGACCGAAGCCAGAAAATGCCGACCCATCATCTCTGTTATGGTGTCGTGAAGACAATCTATTCAAGCGCAACTATCAGTTCACAAAAGATTCTACTGTGAAGAACAAGAAGGATCTGGGCCTAAACTTCAACCCTGGTTCATCTGCTCCCAGGGCTGATGGCACGCGCGATGCCAATCCAAATGTCATCGGCCCCTTCGACGACTTTGCTGGCCTCCTCTCTCACATCGCAGCCCAGAGGGCCACTGTGGAGCACTCAGCTGATGACGCAGATTCTGAAGATGCGCCTGCTCCACCGAAGCCAAAGAAGAAGAACACAAAGGATTCAAAGCCCTCTGCCGCACCAAAAGCTTCACGTGTGAAGCCATTGGCAACTGCACCTCCCGAACTCAGTGTGCAATCTGAAGATCTTTCTCGTGTCTCCAAGAAGACGGAGAAGCCCAAGAAGAAGCCCATGAAGATTTTTGGGCATGAACTTACTCAAGCTGCCGTTCTGCGGAACGGAGATGAAACCATTGATCTGTCAAGCGACGAAGATCTTGGTGATGATGCCCTTGAGCTACTGATCAAGAGCAAGCAAGAGGCGGAGATCTTCAACGATATGCCCCTCTTTGACGTGGATATTCTGAACAACTTCATCGATGAGTGGTTTGATGATCCAAGCCTCAGCATTGATGACCTTCAGCTGCCAGTTGACATCAGCGTCACCTTCCACGGAGCCATTGCAAATGAGTTGGCCTTGGCTCAGAAGATTGTCGAGCTGAAAAACAAAATCGATTTTGAGAAGGCTCACTTCAAGAAGAACATGGCCAAATTCAGTGTGGCAGATGTTCAAGTCTTCAAGGAAACGTTGCATGAGCTCAAAGAACAGTTTCACAAGAAATGTGAAGAAGCAAAAGGTTCAAGAGAGCGGATGAAATACTTTGCAGAGAAATGTGTTCAAGCACACAATGAGGCAGAAAAGCGCAAGGCTCTTGGGCGTCCTGGCATTGACCCCAAGATGGCTGCCAAACAAAAGAAGAAGCCTGCTGTGGCCCAAGCTAAAGCATCAAGGCAGGAAGCACCTCGCATTGTCTTCCCTGCCAGCATGACAGGCTCGAAGCCTAAGGTCCCCACAGCAGCTTCAGAACTGAAGAAGACAAGGGCAGCTGAAGTAGAAGCCAAGAAGTGCAAGCGCAAGAATGTTTCTGATGATGCACCATCAAAGAAGAAACTGAAAAAGTCTTCTAAGAAAGAGCGTGCTGCGGCCTCTGAGCCTCTTGTTGTTGAGCCCATTTCTATTGCTCGTCCTGGCTCCGCCAACCAAGAGCGTCAACTTGTGAAAATGAAGAAGTACCAGCTGTTGACCCCATCACAGCTGAAGACATTGGTCGTGAAGACAATGTAGAAGATGATGAAGTCCTTCCTCAACTCGAGAACCAACTGATATCATCGCCTGTTCGTACGACCAACGAACTCATCAGCATTGGTCGTCCTTTGACGCCAATTGCTCAGGATGATTCGTGGGCTGATCGCCCCCAACAAGACACCCCCGTTCATGATGAAACTCCCAGAACTCCAACACCTCAAGTCACCACTCCGGTGCTTGATGACGACTACATGGTGCAGACTACTCCATCACCACAGGCGTCGCCCGCATTCCGCAGGCTTCGCAAAGGCTCGAGGCCACAGGTCACCATGTCGAGCATTCCAGAAGGAGAAGTGCAACAAAGCTTAGTAGCATGTGAAGTGTTTCCTGAAGCCACTCCTACTGCGAATGTCTCTGAGTCTGAAGCAAAAGCTACTGAAGACATTCCGGCTGCATCAGCCGAAGAAAATCAAGAAACAAGAGAAGCAGAATCCAGGGTTGCCACACCCCCTGTCACTGAAGAAGTCATTCTCGAGGAGAATGTGACTGTGCCCGACCCTCCTGTCACTGAACAAATGGAGGTTGAAACTACTGAGGTGGCCACAAACAATGACGCTCAAGTCAATGACACCGTCATGGCTGAAGACCATGTAGCGCCTGAAGCTAATGTGGCGCCTGAAGCTACTAAAGCGCCTGAAGCTAATGTGGTGCCTGAAGCTCATGAGCAATCAGAAGCCAATGTGGATGATGATGCCACAGTTCCACCCCCAAGGCCACACACCATTGAGCAGGCCTACAATCGTGGTGAACTTGTCATAGTTCGGTGGCCCATCATGGTGCCTACCACTGCTCCCAGACCTCAATATGACTATCATGTGGAGCAGAGGCCACAAGTTCAGAAGCCGAAACCAAGGCTGCCAAGGCTTCCAGGTGCTGCTACATCACCAGGATCTTTCAGCGTCAACATCTTCAGAGCCCACAACACCTTCTTCGATAGCGCCAAGAATCCTTACACGAAGCCAAAGATCTCTTCTGATCGCTTCTGGAGCTATCAGCAGTGCAGTTACTACTCCTGTGTTCTATACAATCAAGGGCGAATCTTTCCACACATGCGCCTTGATTGTGAAGCTATTACTGGGTTGCCCTGTCTTGAAGAAGCCCTTGACTGTTTCAGGGAGGTTGGTCTTCTGCCATTTGTCACGGACAAGGAGCACTGGAATGAAGAGCTTCTGCTGCAGTTCTATGCCACTCTTCACATTCATGGCTACAACAGGGATCCGAAGACATGGGTCCTTGAGTGGATGTCAGGGGATGTGCATCATGAAGCCAAAGCTCAAGATATCATCGAGTTGTCTTACCTGCCCACTCCAGGTGAGCTCTATGAGCCTGGTTGTCAGCTACACCAAAATGAACTGCAGAGTATATTTCAGAAGCCTGAGCCGGATATGAGCCAGATGCTCAGCATGATGAAGCCATTGCCTCAAGATGCTAAATATCCCAAGGAATTATTCGTCAAGGACCTCGAGTACTTGCCCCGCATAGTCTATCACATTCTAAGGCGTACTCTGTGGCCAATCAAGGGATATACTGCTGAAGCCAAACTTGAAGGAGCCATGAAGACTTTGGTGTTCTATACTGTTAATGGCATCAGATTCAACACCCAGGATTTCTTCATTAGACAACTAGCTGCATCTGGGATTGATCTGTTTGGCCTGAAGTTTTATGCTCTGTGGGTGATGCGCTTGATCAAACTCCACTCTTCTGTTGACTATCAGCCCTCAGCACGCAACCATCTGGTCTTTCTGCCTGAGGTTGATCTGTCCGTCGAAGCCATCTACCCCGAGCCTGCAAAGGAGCCACTATATCTTCATAATGCTGATCACCAAAGCTTCTCGCAACTAATGGAGGGTATTCTTGCTGCAACTCGAGTCTATCCTATGGCTGGAAATATGCGTGCGCCTCATCGTGCAAACACTGAAGCCACTGACAGCACCATTGCTCAAAGGCCTCAGAAGCGATCTCGTGTACTCAATGACCGAGAGCTTCTTGTGGCCCTACATTAGAAACAGGATAAGCACCATGACTGGCTAAAGCGTCAGGTGCAGAGCATCTTGGTGGATGTCAATCGCATCCGAAACCTTGCCACCAAGAACTCGTTCGTTGCTCATGAAGCCTGTCGGCGGTCCTGGAAGAGCCTCACCCTGCTATGTCCTAAAGCTGATCTTCGCGAAGATGGCTTCATTGAGGATTTCAAATTTGATTCCAGGCCTCCCCAGACTGCAAGCTGGCGTCGGACTCCTTCTATAGAAGAGTCTGAGTATTCATCTTCTGCTGCAACTGTTGTTGCGAGAGTCATAATGAAGAGGACGATGCCACTTCACCAACCATGGCTTCACCGCGTCTCGACACTGCACCAGGCCCCTCTGCACCACCGAACTCCAACGTCGACCCTGCTCCTTCATCTACTCCTGATGTGAACGAGTAGATGCTCTATGTCTTCAAACCTTTTTGGTCCTTACTGACAGAAGGGGGAGAAGCATATGAGTTGATAGTCTTCAAGCGGGTCCTTTATGGGTGGTTGCTATGTTTGCCAAGTGTTTACAACTCTCATCTTTTGATACATTTGTTTCTTTGGGTTGCAACACTTAAACTTTGATACATTATATCTTTATATGCATGATGATTTGTCTTCATAAGTTGAAGAGGATCTCCACAAAGTAAAACCTGCCATGTGCATTTGCATTCAAAAGCAAACTACTTATATGCACATCTTCAGGGGGAGCCCTTTGCTATTTATAAACACAATACCTCAATCCTTACACTCTCACATAATTTTATCCCCATTGAAAACTTGAACCAGTTTGTCATCAATCACCAAAAGGGGGGAGATTGTAAGTGCATCTAGTGACACCCCTAGTTGGTTTTGGAGTATTGACGACAAACTTGGTTGAGGGACTAATGTGTTTGCGAGAATTGCAGGATAACACAGGTAGTAGTCCCACATTGATTCGGTTTACCTACCAGAGATGACCCCTAAAAATGTGTGAAGACATTGAAGACAATGGTGGTCTGTGAAGATATTCACAACGAAGATTATTACTTGAGAAGACATTCACGTGAACAGTATGGAGTGCGAAGACATAGTTGTTTCGTAGTTTCCTTTTCTTCTTTGTTGAGTCATAGGAACCACCGCACTGTTAAGTGGGGTCGAAGTGAACAAAGTCAGAGTGACTGATGTGATGCTCAATCAACTCCTATGTCTTCGAGCGAAGACAATGAGAGCAAAACTTATCCAGAGCTGGATGAGTCAGCTTTACTTCTAGGCCAAGTCAAGTTGCCGCGTGTGTTTGAAATCTGACCGTTGGACACGTGTCGGTTCCTTAGTGACCCAGGGTCATTTCGGACAAATCAGGTCGGGTTGCCTCCTGGCTATAAATAGCCCACCCCCTACACCATAAATTGGTGGCTACTCAGAGTTAGTGCATGGCTTTTGTCGTTTGAGAGCAACCCACCTCCAAAGCATTTGAGAGAAAGATCCTTGCGAGGACAAAGCCCAAAACACCTAGAGCCAAAGAGTGTTAGGCATCA
This sequence comes from Triticum aestivum, assembly GCF_018294505.1. Taxonomy (NCBI): domain Eukaryota; kingdom Viridiplantae; phylum Streptophyta; class Magnoliopsida; order Poales; family Poaceae; genus Triticum; species Triticum aestivum. The sequence goes on along the minus strand of NC_057811.1, from coordinate 181,036,740 downwards.
CTGAAGTCTTTCTGTCTGCGTGATCTGAAGACTTGTTACACTTGAGGACTATGAATCCTCCAGCCGGTTAGGCGTCGCGTTCTGGGCATCCAAGAGTCATCATGGATTGCCGATGAACGAAGTCTGTGAAGGTTTGGAAGTCTACCTTGAAGACTTACCAGAGTGATTGGGCGAGGACTGAGTGTGCTTAGCTCAAGGGGAATAAGGTGAAGACGCGGTCTTCTGAGTTGAATCTCAGCCTCCCTAACCAGACATACAGTTGTCACAGCAACTGGAACTGGTCCAACAAATCCTTGTCCTCACCGAGCAACTGGTTCTATCTCTTACCTCTCTTTACTTACAGTATGTCTTCGAGAAGTCATTGCCTGCTTGCATGATCTGATTGGCTTCACTGTGTGAAGACTGTTGTTGTTTGGCTTCATACTATCTTCCATCCCGATCCATACTACCTAGCTGCTAATAGTCTTCATACTTTCACTTCATTGCTTACTTGACTATGTCTTGTCTAGTGTAGTCTACCTTCCGCTGCATATCACACTACAGGCATGGCAGACGGCAAAGGCAAGGATGGCGGACGGCAAAGGCCTTTGCCGTCTGCCGCGGACGGCAAATGGCTCCGGCAAAGTAGGCTACAGTAAAGAGCTTCTTTGCCGTCTGCTTTCTGAAGCGGATGGCAAAGGGGCCTTTGCCATCAGCGGCGGACGGCAAAGAAAGCCGACGGCAATAAATTCGCTGTTAGTCCGTTAGGTGTCTAACGGCAGCCTTTGCCGTCCGCCGCTGACGGCGAAGAGCATCAAGCCTTTGCCGTCTGCCACTGTAGGCAAACTGACCAAATGGGTCAGCTGCCAGGAAGCACAGGTAGTTGCCACGTGGCTTCTTTGCCGTCCACGGCGGATGGCAAAGAGCCCGCTGCCGTCGGTGGTAGACGGCAAAGAGCCTGCATTGCCTCTTTTTTCTGTTTTTTCTTATACCCAACCATTTTCACAGCAAATAGATGATACATATATATTTTTCACATGGCAAGTTCACAGCAAACATATGAGATATCCAACACATATAATTTCATCATACATGCATAGTTCCATCAACCATACATAGCAAGTTCCACATACATGCATCCAACCATACATATTACGATAGTGTCATCCTACCATACATGCATAGTTCATCGATACAAAAGAAACACAGTTCATCCAAACAAGCACTCCATCTATAATAAAAGCACAAATGGAAAAGAACCACTCCATCCATGCAAGCTTCCGTGAATTAAATCAAATCTGTAAAATGATAAACAAGATGTTAGAAAAAGAAGAAGAAAATGAAGAAGAAGAAGAAAAAGAAGAAGAAGAAGACTAGAAGAATACTAGAAGAAGACTAGAAGAAGACTAGAAGAAGAAGAAAAAGAAGAAGAAGAAGAAGAACAAGACTATAATTAAGCTTATTATGTAAACTTGGTCATTTTGTGCTAACATAAGTAATTTTGGAGTTAACCTATAGGAAACTAAGCATATTAGAGATAACTTAGCATATTAGAGCCAACTTAGGTAAAATGGAGCCAACCTAGCTAATTATGCCATCTTTGAGTGAACTAAGCATATTAGAGCTAACTTATGTCATTTTGGAGAAGAAGAAGAAGAAGAAGAAGAAGACTATAATTAAGCTTATTATGTAAACTTGGTCATTTTGTGCTAACATAAGTAATTTTGGAGCTAACCTATAGGAAACTAAGCATAGTAGAGATAACTTAGCATATTAGAGCCAACTTAGGTAAAATGGAGCCAACCTAGCTAATTATGCCATCTTTGAGTGAACTAAGCATATTAGAGCTAACTTATAGCTAACTTATGTCATTTTGGAGAAGAAGAAGAAGAAGAAGAAAATGAAGAAGAAGAAGAATATATGACATTTATGAGCTAATTTAGGTGAAATTGATCGTTTGTGAGCTAACCTAGGTGAAATGGATCGTTTATGAGCTAATATAGGTAAAATGGGTCATTTTAGAGCTAACTTGGGTAAAATGCATCATTTTGGAGCTAACCTAGGTAAAATGGGTCATTTTGGAGCTAACCTAGGTAAAATGGGTCATTTTAGAGCTAACATAGGTAAAATGGATCATTTTGGAGCTAGTCTAGGTAAAATGGGTCATTTTAGAGCTAACTTGGGTAAAATTGATCATTTATGAGCTAACTAAGGTAAAATGGGTCATTTTAGAGCTAACTTGGGTAAAATGGATTGTTTATGAGCTAACTAAGCTAATTATGCTAAGTCTAGGTCATTGTGGTAAGCATATTGGAGAAAATAAGGCTAAGTCTAGGTCTTTATGCATTTGTTAAGCAAAACACTAGAGAAACTTACCATGATCATGGAGGTGTAGGAGCGGGCAGGCTCGTGCCGGTAGCTGGAGAAGGATCGTGCGATGCTTGTCTGGAGTTATGCTGCACCAAAGATCATTTCCAATGTCTCGTTAGCATGATGACACTCAAATGTTAAGACTAGCAAGTAATGTTCATTCAAATTAAACTCACCATGGTCCCAGGAGCAATCACTGGCATCGGCGGAGCGGTCTGACCGGTCTTCTCGCACACAGACTGCACATTTGGTTTTGACGACTCAGTCATACTAGTTAGTAATGAGACAAACACTACATGAATGTTTTGGCTAATCTGCAGAAGAAACTTACCACAAGGAGCTCGTACATGGCCCTTGCCTGCATGTCATTCCGTGCCCTCTCCTCCTCCAACATCTTTGTCGTCCTCTCCTCCAACTCCCGCTGCCTCTCCGCCGCCTCCGCCAGAAGATTCTCCGTTCTATCTCTCTCACTCTGTATAGCAGCCTGCAACACCACTCCTCGTTACCATTTGTAATCATTGGTGGAAGCACACACAATGTAATGGAGAAAGATAGCTGAGTACGTATAACTAACCTTGATGGCGAGTTGGACTGGCCGTTCACGAGGCCTTATCTCAGGAGCAGAGCTCGACTGGCGCGCCTTGATCTCCGGGAGAGTGCTAGGACAACGGATAAGTCCATCTCCAATGGCTATGGAGCCATGGGACCTCCCGCCACCAGATATCATCACCAGCTCTGGATCAATGGGACCCTGGCTCGGGTTAAAGTCCTCCCCTTTCCTCGCCTTCCCCTCATCTCTATATTTCATGAGCTTGTCGTGGGAGGAGATGTTGGTGAAGTTGTTTGCATCATCGACGTCAGACGAAGAGAATGCCTTGACTTTCTTGAAAGAGGCGGTGTGGGCCATGGCATACAGGTCGTACACCTCTGGCACCTTATCCGCCTTATTGTAGTGTGCCTGAAAGAGAGAAACAAAGTAAATTAGTAATTAAAGGGCTCAAGCTAGCATGATGAATGAATTGCATGAATCATGAAGCAAACCACATACCCAGTTCCGCCCAAACTGATATAAGTTGGAGCTGCCTTGATGGTGTGGCACACCTTCCATTTGGGCACGTTTGTCCTTGGCCGCGTTGTGGACGGCTAGCCATTCTTTTGAGCACCACTCATTGACCAACACCTCCCAACAATCCATCCGATCCGCACACCATCTCGGAGGCGCCTAAGTTAGCAAATAGAAACTTGAGCGCTACGGCTATGAATTACTAAATGAAGGAAGTAAGTACAAGGCCTTAAGAATTACCTTCATGTACTGCTCCTTACTTAGGAACTTATCGCGGCACGCCGGCTTGGGCTTCTTGATACCACGCAAGGCGTAGTAGTCTCGAACAGCCTGCACCCGAGCCTCGTGCCGTAAGTTCTGTAGTAGGCGCTTGCAGACGTTCTCGATAACATTTGCCGCCTCCTCCTCGTATCCCTCCTCACACCTGTAGAATGTCTGCAATCAAATGAGACAATATTGATTAGTACAATTAATAACTAGCTAGTTGAAGATTTTTAAATGTGTAAAGGAGAAATTACCCAGAACTTTCTGATCACCACGTCTGCCCTCGTGTCGCACAAGACACCGTCGATAATCTCACCCGGCGGGGCCGGGGCAGCCAAGTAGTGCTCCCAGCTCAATCCAAGCTCTGGAAGCCGACCCTCACCAGGCAACGTGACAAACCCCGGGAAGTTTTGCCGGCAAAGCACTCCAAGGACGGAGTTGGGCCGGCGGACACTATGATGGTGGTCCCAACCCCTACTGCATGACAAGGCCAACGCATTAGATATTTGAAGAAACGTGAATGCAGAAGGTACAAAAAGATTAAATGCACTTACCTCTCCCCATCAGGGTAAATCAACCACCTCTCCTCGCGGGTCGCCGGCACGGACGGGAGCCGTGTACAATCACGCTGGTAGACGGTGCCCCCTCCACCTCAATATCAGTCGGCTCCCCGCCATCATCAGCATGGCCACTCGGCCCCTCAGGCTCATCCGGCCAGGTACCCCATCCAGACGTGTGCTCCTCCGGGGTCTTGTGGGCCGAAGGCCCGTCGACCCGAGGCTCGTGGGCCAAAGGCTCGTGGACCGGAGTGCGTGTAGCCTCCTCCTCGGACGATTCCACCCTAGCAGTCACGTGCTCGGGTGAAACAGCTGGGGGTGGCGGCAAGGAAGGCGCCCTAGCAGTCACCCTACCTCCTCTCCCGCGACCACGTGCTCCTCTCTTCTTCCCTCCCTTACCTCGTCCCCTGCTGGGCACCGCTGTCGACGAAGAAGGGCCCGGCGGTGTCGCCATACTGTCCAGCAACGCTCGGCGGAGAGGTGCGTGTGGAATGGAAGACCTCCCACCACGCGCCGACGAAGAAGGGGCCTCGGATCGCTCCCGACCAGCGCCCACCATCTTTCAACACCTGCCATGACAAAGAGTAAACAAAATTAGTACAACATAAAAAAAATACCGACATGAATAATAATATATGATGTTTTTCATAACAAAATAAAAAAATATATATGATGTTTAAATCTACCCGATCAACACAATTATATATGATGTTTATCATAAGAAAATCGAAAAATATATGATGTCAGGGTGTCGGGGGTCGGGGTCGGGGTGTCGTGCCGGGGTGTCGGGGTGGCGTGTCGGGGTCGGGGTGCCGTGTCGGGGTCGGGGTGCTGTTTCGGGGTCTGGGTGTCGGGGGTCGGGGTGTCGTGTCGGTGTCGGGGTGCCGTGTTGGGGTCAGGGTGCTGTTTCGGGGTCGGGGTGTCGTGTCGGGGTCGGGGTGTGGTGTCGGGGTCGGGGTGTCGGGGTCGGGGTGTCGGGGTGTGGTGTCGGGGTCAGGGTGTCGGGGTCAAGGGGTCGGGGTGTCGGGGTGTGGTGTCGGGGTCGGGGTGTCGAGGTCAGGGGGTCACGGGGTCGGGGTGTTTCCTTCTCTCCTTCTTCTTCTTTCCTTCTCTTCTTCTTCTTCTTCTTCTTTCCTTTCTTCTTTTTCTTTTTTCCTTCTCTTCTTCTTCTTCTTTTATTTCTTCCTTATTTTCCTTTTTCCTCTTCTTCTCATCTTCTCCTCTTTTTCTTCTTCTTCTTGTTCTTCTTCTTCTCCTCCTCCTCTTCTTCTTCTTCTTCTTCTTCTTCCCCCTTCTACATATTCTTCTTTTCTTCTTCTTCTTCTTTTTTCATCTTTTTTCTACTTCTTATAATTATATAACTAATTAACTAAAACCCATGCACTAGTCTAATCTAATATAATCTAGCACTAAATCTAACACTAACACATATCTAGTCTAATCTAACAATTAAACAACAAAAAATAAAAAACAGAAAAAAAATTCACCGGAGATGGCGTTGGCCGGGGCTTCGCAGCGGCAGGGTGGCGGTGGCGACGAGGGCCGCAGGGCTTTGGGGCGGTGGCGCCGGGGGCGACGGTGGCGCCGGGGCACTGGGCAGGTGGTGGGGCGGCAGGGCGCCGCGGCGGTGGGCTGTTCGGGCGGCGGGGCGCCGCCGCTGTGGGCCGTTCGGGCGACGGGGCGGCGGGGCAAGGGGGCGGCGGCGGGTGGTGGGGCAAGGGGGGCGGCGGGTGGTCGGGGCGACGGAGCGAGGGGCGATGGGTGGGCGAGTTGCGGGGCAAGGGGGCGGCGGCGGGTGCTAGGGGCGGCGGCGGGGGCGGCGGGTGGGCGGGTGGCGGGGCAAGGGGGCGGCGGCGGGTGGCGGTGGTTGTCGGGGAGGAGACAGAAACAGAGAGATGGAGGGGCGGGGTGGGGCTCGGCCGTTAGTTAGGTTAGCTCTTTGTCGTCCGCCCCACCTTTGTCGTCCGCTTTTTTTCTCTTTGTCGTCTGCTGGCAGACGGCAAAGAAGGGGGCCCGTTATGTTTTTTCTGATCAGCTCGTTAGTGGGGGCCACCTCTCTCTTTGCCGTCTGCCAGCTGACGGCAAAGATTCTTTGCCGTCCGCTAGCGGACGGCAAAGAATTGGCTGATGGCAAAGACCTTCTTTGCCATCAGCCAGTTCGTTGCCGTCCGTTTTCCTGAAGCGGACGGCAAAGACCTTCTTTGCCGTCAGCCAGCAGACGCCAAAGAACTGGCAGACGGCAAATAAGCTAATTCCAGTAGTGTCAATAGGTTCATTTCTATGGTTTGTCTTCGAAACTCCCATGTTTTGAAGACGTTTCATAAAAATTGCCTATTCACCCCCCCCCCTCTAGTCGATAACTAGCACTTTCAATGATAAGGATTATGAATTCTCTGTCGACCTAGAGTTAATTACTTTGGTCGAATCTGATCCTTTCCATGGTTACAAAACTGAAACTGATCAGGCACATCTTACTAAGTTGAATGACATAGCCACCCTTTTTACTCATGATGAGAAAATTCGCTATTACTATATTCTCAAATTATTTCTGTTCTCATTAAAGGGTGATGCTAAAGCTTGGTACAATACTCTTGCTCCTGGTTGTGTGCGTAGTCCCTAGGATATGATTTATTACTTCTCTGAAAAATATTTCCCTGCTCATAAGAAACAAGCTGCCTTATAGGAAATATTTAACTTTGTGCAAACTAAAGAAGAGAGTCTCCCACAAGCTTGGGGAGGCTTTGCCAGTTACTTAATGCTTTGCCTGATCATCCTCTTAAGAAAAATGAAATACTTGATATCTTCTATAATGAACTAATCGATGCTTCTAGGGATTTCCTAGATAGTTGTGCTCGTTGTGTTTTCAGGGAACAAACTATTGGGAAAACTGAAGAATTATTGAATAATATATTGAAAAATTATGATGATTGGACTCTTCCTGAACCACCTCCTAAACCCACTCCGAAGAAGACGGGTATATTATATCTCAGTCCTAAAGATATGCAAGAGGCAAAGTAATCTATGAATGAAAAAGGTATTAAAGCTGAGGATGTTAAAAATTTACCTCCTATTGAAGAAATACATGGGCTTAATACACCACCACTGCCTAAGGTGGTAGAGGTAAATTCTCTATTGAAGTTCAATGATAATGACAATCCTCACAATATGCACCCTAGCCAATGCCTTTATGAGTTTGAAAACTACATTAGAAAACAAGATCACTTCAATGCAAATGTTATGAAACAATTGAAATACAATTATGATATGATTGCTTGCTTGAGTGACTTGTTATTTAGAATCTCAAATGATGTTAGAGGTGTTGGAAAGCATGCTTCTATGGTTCAAACTCAGTTAGAACAAGTTGCTAAATCTCAAAGAGAGTTGCTAGATGAAATGAACAATAACATCCATGACTTTGTTGTTAGAGTAGCAACTAAGGAGGTAAACTGACTCAGGAACCACTTTACCCTGAGGGACACCCAAAAAGAATTGAACAAGATTCACAAAGGAACAACACCACTGCACATAGTCCTTCTAAAAAGAAAAAGAAGAAGAAAAATGATAGGACTTCACATGCTTCTAGTGAACCTGAAGTAGAAAAACCTCCAGACAATGATAATGAAACTTCTATCTCTGATGTTGAAACTCCTTCTGATAATGAACACTCACCTTCTGATAATGAAAAGGATAATGATGAGCTTCATGAAAATACTCAAACAAATAATAAAGAACCAGACAATGATGTTGAGATAGAACCTCCAGTTGATCTTGATAACCCACAACCTAAGAATACACGTTATGGTAAAAGAGACTTTGTTGCTAGAAAACACGGTAAAGAAAGAGATTCATGGGTTCAAAAACCTATGACCTTTCCACCTAAGTCAACTAAAAATAAAGATGATGAAGAATTTGAACGCTTTGTTGAAATGCTAAGGCCAGTCTTTTTGCATACTCGCTTGACTGATATCTTGAAAATGCCTCCTTATGCAAAGTATATGAAAGACATCATCACCAATAAGAGAAAAATACCGGAAGCTGAAATCTCCACCATGCTTGCTGATTATACTTTTAAGGATGGAGTACCTAAAAAACTTGGAGATCCAGGAATACCAACTCTACCTTGCTCCATCAAAAAGAATTATGTGAAAACTGCTTTATGTGATTTAGGAGCTGGTGTTAGTGTTATGCCTTTCTCTTTATACAAAAGACTTGATTTGAATAAACTCACACCTACTGAAATATCTTTGCAAATGGCTGACAAATCAACTTCCATACCTATCGGTATCTGTGAGGATGTGCCCGTTGTCGTTGCTAATGTTACTATTTTGACTGACTTTGTTATACTTGAGATGCCCGAGGACGACAACATGTCGATTATCCTTGGTACACCCTTCTTGAATACTGCAGGGGCTATTATTGATTGCAATAAAAGCAAGGTCACTTTTCATATCAATGGTAATGAGCATACGGTGCACTTTCCAAAGAAACAATTCCAAGTGAATGGTATTAATGTTATTGAAAAATCTCCGACGATCACTATTGGAAGTTTCCAACTACCTCTACCTACTGTTAAAAAGAAATATGAAATGCTTATTGTTGGGGACATTCATATCCCCATTGAGGTAACTTAGTGATTTACAAAAGTTCTTCGGTTTCATGCTAATCGAAAGTGGTTGGTAATAAGACTTGATCAACCTTATTAATGGATCATTTTTGAGAGGTATGAAGTTGATGAATTTAGTAAGCACTACCTTCTGTCCCTACTTTTTGTTTCTGTTTTATTTAGTTAAATAAAATAAAATGCCATGTTTTGTCTGTTTTCTGAATTTTCCGTGCAATAAAAAAATGACCCAAAAATAAAAGTTCTCAGAATGCTCTGAAAATTTAATACAATTTTTTTAATATTTAAGAATTTCTGGTGCAAATAACATCAGAGGGAGGTGCACCAGGTGGGCACAACCCACCTGGGCGCGCCAGGACCCCCAGTCACGCCCTGGTGGGTTGTGGTCCCCAGGTGGGCCCCCTCACTTATACCTTCACACCACATCATCACCTACCTCGAGAAAAAGTTCACCATTGCTCTCTCTCCCGTGTTCTTGCTCTCAAACCCGTGGATTTCGATCTCTTTGCTTGAAGCTCAGTTTCCGAAACTGTTTCGGGGGATTGTTGCTTGGTATGTGACTCCACCGTTTGTCCAATTAGTTTTTTTAGTGGTTTATGTTTTGAATAATTAGCTACTCTTGGTGCTGCTGTGATGAGCTTGCATGTTGAATTCTTAGAGTTCTAAGTAGTTTGAATGATTGCTATGGCCTCTATGTATCCCTATCAGTAGTTGTTATTAGTTTTGTAAAGTTTTTTTGATAAATTTTGACACCCAAAATTTTTCAGAAAATTGTACGCGAACATGATGAACCTTTTTGGAAGGAGTTCTTCTAGGAGGAGATTCTTGAGGGCATCTTCTAGTGACAGCTCGTCTCGTCGGTCATACGTTGAACCAAGTGAAAGTTCCATTCGAGATGCCGCCACCAAAACATGCCTATGGCCATGCAATGATTATATGGTGCATGTGGGCATTAAGGAGGAATTTGAGCAATATGTTCACAATGCCGGTCTCGGACCCTACATTTCAGATAAGTGTGATCAACACCAAACTCTCATTGAATCGTTTGTCAAAGGATTTAAATTCCATCCCCGTGAGTCTAGGGTGTCATTTAAACTTTATGAAAATCCATTTACCATATCACTAGAGAGATTTGCTCACCACTGCAAACTCCCATTCTAGGGTTTGCTTGACGAACCGCCAAGGGCTGAGTACCAATCATTCTTGACTAGTCTTTGCTACGGTGAGACGGGGGGAGTGGTGCAAGGTAGAATAAAGAGCATTCATTTTCCCGCAATTCAGTACTTTGCATTGTTTAATGGGAAATGTATCGTAGGCAAGCAAGATTGTAGTACACTTTGTGCTCCAGACTTGAGCCTCATACGCACCTCTCACCTGTGATAGAAGTTATAATCTTGGGGCGATTGTTGCACGCAGGTTACAACACAACGCTAATAGTGGCTATTTCTATGGTGGAATCTATGCCACGCGTTTAGCAAGAGAGCTGGGTGTTACACCTTGGCCCTTTGACCCTATCCTACCCACGTGGTATTTAGACTTTGTTGCTATGAAAAATCATAAGATCCTTAAAGGAGATATTCATAATTTCACCTATAAATTGTTGTTTAACCAAGCATCTGTTGTGCACACATATTTGCCTGCGCCTGCTCTTTTTGATTATCAAAGCAAGGGAACATATTTTGTTCTTGAGAGCGAAGCCCGAGCTCACAACACAGCAGTTGAGGCGGCACGGCAAGCCGAGGCATCCGCACCGAGAGCCTCCGTGAGCTACCAAGCCGACTACTATCCAAGCTACTCACTGATTACCAAGTTAGGCCAAAAGCCTAAGCTTGGGGAGTACGTGTTTCCCATCGACATTACATTCATGTTCACACATTTCATTCCAGTTGTCGGTGTACACACTTTTTCATTGTATTATCCATGTTAAATTTATTTTCTCGCTTTCTTCTTGTGTGTTTGAAAAACCCTTAGAAAAACCAAAAAAATTTAGTTGTAGTTAGTTTACCTTCTATGCGTGCTTAGCTGTTGCACTAAAAAGAAAACCCAAAAGGATTTCCTTGTTCTTCTTTTGCTTGTTGGGAGCTTTCCCGTGTAAATAGTTTTTCTCGTTTTTGCTTTTCCCTTTTATTTGCCTGTTCAAGAAAACCAAAAACTCCAAAAATATTTTGGTGTGTTTATCTAAATTTCTTTTCTTTTTATTCGAGTCGTACCAAGGAGAAGACCACGATGAAAATGTTGAGTGGTTCTCATTTGACTAATTGTTTATCTAACAAAGAGCCCATATTACATTGTCTTCTCTTATTGAATAAAACGTTTGCAGATTCCAGCTTAGTCCACGACACTCTTGCACTATTATTATTTTTACATCGTTCGGTCATGCAAGTGGAAGGCAATAATGACGATATTCGATGAACTGGCCGTGGCAGAGAGAAACGGGTATGAACTCGACTTGTTCTGTTTTTGTCTTGGATATCAACATTGCGTCAAAATGATTGTGATGTAGTATGATGATATGGTATCCTCCTCTGAATGTTTGAGTGGCTTGACTTGGCACATGTTCATGCATGTAGTTGAATCAAAACCAACATAGCCTCTATGATATTTATGTTCATGGTGTTCATATCCTACTCATGCTAGTGTCCAATGTTACTTATGCGTAATGCATGTTCATGACCGTTGTTGCTCTCTAGCTGGCCGCTTCTCAATTTATTTGCTAACCTTTGCCTGTACTAAGTGGGAATTCTGCTTGTACATCAAAAACCTTGAACCCAAGTTATTCCAGATGAGTCTACCATACCTACCTATATGCGGTATTACCCTGCCGTCCTAAGTAAATTTGCATGTGCCACCTCTAAAAACATCTAATAAATATCCTTTTTGTGTGCCTGGATCGTTCATGGAACAACAGGAGGTGGTCGGTATCTTCCATGCTAAGCGGGTTATTCTCAGGTCGAGTGTTTACTCACTCGCCATCGCACAAGAAAAGGGCGGTAATAGGGATGCCCAGTCCCAAATTGCAAACAGAAAAAGCTTACAAATAATCAAACAAAAACTCCCAATGGAGTCAAAACCTTTACTTTTATCGCTTGGGAACCACCACTAGCGTGCTTAGCATGGAAGATATTGATAACTGATGGTCGTGAAGTAAACAAGAAGGGTGCATGTCTCAAAATATCATTTACCTCTGTTTAAAAACTTGAGCTCTGGCACCTCTGTAAATCAATGCTTCCATCTGCGAAGGGACTATCTATTTACTTTAGTGTTGTGTCATCACCTTCTAAAATAAGCGCGAGAACCTGAGAGCACTGCTGTCATGCTGATGCATTGTGTGTAGCTAATGTTGGGTGCATCATGACTGAATCTTTTCTACCATGAATTACTATGTTTAGTCGTTGCTTGAACATTGGAGGTGCTCTGCATTTATGTTTTACGATCTCAGAAAGTGCTAGCGAGATACCACTATTGTCATATTATATCATGGTTGTTTTGACAACGTGTTGCCGTTTGAGATATCTTATTATTGCTTGCTAGTTGATTGTGTTATTGATATGAGTTAATATAATCTTTAAGAGTTATCGTCGGCATGGTTATTTATAATGTTGGCTGAAAACCTGGGTGTTGTTTAAGCTTATTTATGCAAACAATAGCAAAAGAGTTCGTAAAAGTTTTTCTTTTTCATTTTCAGTTTATCAACTGAATTGCTTGAGGACAAGCAAAGGTTTAAGCTTGGGGGAGTTGATACGTCTCCAACGTATCTACTTTTCCTAACGCTTTCCTCTTGTTTTGGACTCTAATTTGCATGATTTGAATGAAACTAACCCCGGACTGACGTTGTTTTTAGCAGAACTACCATCGTGTTGTTTTTGTGCAGAAATAAAAGTTCTCGGAATGGAACAAAACTTTGCGAGGATTTTTTATATCAATAAAGAGAATTTCTGGAGCCAAGAGTCACCTGAGGGGGGCACCTGGGTGGGCACAACCCACCAGGGCGCGCCTGCCCCCCAGGCGCGCCCAGGTGGGTTGTCCCCACCTGGTGGCCCTGCAGACCCTGAAACCGACGCTATAAAATCCTATTTTTCCAGAAAAAAATGAGGGAAAAAATTATCGCGATCCACGAGACGGAGCCGCTGCCACCTCCTGTTCTTCATCGGGAGGCCAGATTTGGAGTCCGTTTGGGGCTCCGGAGAGGGGGATCTTCGTTCTTCGTCATCACCAACCCTTCTCCATTGCCAATTCCATGATGCTCCCCATCGGGAGTGAGTAATTCCTTCATCGGCTCACTGGTCGGTGAGGAGTTGGATGAGATTCATTATGTAATCTAGTTAGTTAGTATCCACTATGTTCTGAGATTGATGTTTCTATGACTTTGCCATGCTTAATGCTTGCCACTTTGGGCCCAGGTGCCATGATTTCAGATATGATCCATTTATGTTATCACCATTATATCCATGTTCTAGATCCGATCTTGCAAGTTATAGTCACCTACTACGTGTTATGATCCGGCAACCCCGGAGTGATAATAGTCGGGACCACTCCCGGTGATGACCGTAGTTTGAGGAATTCATGTATTCACCATGTGTTAATGCTTTGTTCCGGTTCTCTATTAAAAGCAGGCTTTAATATCCCTTAGTTTCCAATTGGACCCTGCTACCACGGGAGGGTAGGACAAAAGATGGCATGCAAGTTCTTTCCATAAGCATGTATCACTATTTACGGAATACATGCCTGCATTATATTTATGAACTGGTGCTAGTGTCGTATCGCCCTAGGTTATGACTGTCACATGATGAATATCATCCAACAAATTACCAATCCAATGCCTACGAAGTTATTTATATTGTTCTTGCTAAGTTACTACTGCTATCATTACTATTGCACTTGCTACAAAACTACTGCTATCATTGTTACCGTTACTATTGCTGCAGTCACTACTATCAAAACTATCATATTTCTTTGCTACAGATCACTTTGCTCAGATAATTAATCTCTAGGTGTGGTTGAATTGACAACTCAGCTGCTAATACTTGCAAATATTCTTTGGCTCCCTTGTGTCGAATCTATAAATTTGGGTTGAATACTCTACCCTCGAAAACTGTTGTGATCCCCTATACTTGTGGGTTATCATAGATCAAAATAGAGGTTGGGCAGGCGTATTGATCTGCAGAAGACAAGTACTTTAACTTGTCCGAGAAATAGAATCAAAGGAGAACAATCATGGTTGGAACCTCGATTGCAAAGGACCAAACCCCAGATATAAGATGAACGTATACCAAGGGGACAATTAATTTTAAGAGAAGCTGCCATGATAAGACCGACATCGTGTCCATGGGCATGAACTCAAGGTCCAAGGTCGACTCCCACTTCTTCAATGCATAACCTTCAATTCAGTTCCCATTTTTGAAGAAGTTGTAGTGTTGAAATTTTATCTGGCGTAACACCACTAGAGTATGACCCATAAAAGTTTCTGGGTTCACACAGATTAGAAAAGCTCGGATTAGAAATGGCTCAAGTTCAACCCATCGGGGCATCTTAGGAACATATACCACCAACTTCAGGAGTAATGGGCACAAGGTCGAAAGCAGAGCATGGTTGACAAAAGGAAAGGATACAATTTACCAATGGCATTATGTATCAGGGAAAGAACTTCTCGAGGTTTTTGTATCCGAAGGACACTGTCGGATGATAATTCAACAAAGGATCCGGTGGTCCTTAAGGGATCTGACGTGAGCATCGGTACTCAACCAGACAAGAAAGAATGCAAGGAGATCAGATTATGGAAACAACTGGCTAATTCAGAGCTCAAATGCAAAAGAATTATGATTTCCAAATCAAGTGATCAGAAGCAAACGCTCTGATTAAGGATGGATAAGTTGAGTATGCTTAGGGGTATAATCGATGGCAATTTGATTGGTCAAGATCTACTCCATGTTTAAAATGTTGTCTGAGTTGGAAGGATGAATTCTAGGATCCGATTGAGGATTGCCAGCATTCGCAACATATTGAATGAAGGGACTTGAAATGATAGTGACAAAGGATGCCAATAAGATTGCTAGACTTATGAGATTAATCATAATGCAAGCAAGCAATAATTTCAAGAGAAATAGGTTGTTCAGGATTTTCGGAAGATCGAATTGTATTTCGAAGACTTTTGTGAAATACATGAATCAACTGGGGATGAGCGGATACTCGATAAGTGTGAGAAATTATCCGTAGGGGTATTCAGGTGGCAAAGAACTGCAAGGCAGTAGGCACAAAGTATTCTCGGAACAATAGAGAGAATTTTCGGGTATCTTGTAATAACAAGATCAACTGGGGGTAGAGTAAGGACGCTAGGTGTATGTATTTATCCATAGAGATATTTCAGCGGTATGGAATTGCAAAAGCAACGGGCACAAAGTCTCGAGAGATCATCGGAGAGTATCTTCGGAATCCATCGGTGCACCAAGCAATCATATGGAGTGAGGGGCTCTCCGGGAGGAAGTAATTACGACAACCTAGAGTTAGAGTTAGCAAAACCATTTAACCTGAATAGAAGAGAGATCAGAGTCCCAGAGTATAGATGAGGAATAAAAGATCCTAATACCACCCAATGGCGACGTGGGCCCATAAGCCACACAGCCATGTTAGTAAAAGTTTTGCAATGACTAGACTCAACTTCGGCCAAGGAGTTTGGAAGGGGATTCCTACAGGCAGTCGACTCTGATACCAACTTGTGACGCCCCCGATTCAATCATACACTAATCATACATGCAAACGTGTACGATCAAGATCAAGGACTCATGGGAAGATATCACAACACAACTCTAAACACAAATAAAGTCATACAATCTTCATATTACAAGCCAGGGGCCTCGAGGGCTCAAATACAAATGCTCGAACATAAATGAGTCAGCAGAAGCAATAATATCTGAGTACGCATATAAAGTTAAACAAGTTGCCATAAGATGGCTAGCACCAACATGGATACAGATCGAAGAGGCGCATGCCTCCTGCCTGGGATCCTCCTAAACTACTCCTGGGCATCGGCGAGTAAGGATCCTGGGCTCCACCATATGGTTGCGGCATCCGAGAAGAATGGAAAAGGGGGAAAAGAGGGAGGAAAGCAACCGTGAGTACTCATCCAAAGTACTTGCAAGCAAGGATCTACACTACATATGCATCGGTATCAATGAAATGGGTAGTATCTATGGACGAAACTGCAAAATGCCAGAATAAGAGGGGGAGAAGCTAGTCCTATCGAAGACTACGCTTCTGGTAGCCTCCATCTTGAAGCATATAGAAGAGAGTAGCTGGTAAGTTAACCAAGTAACATCATAGAGCATAAACCTACCCGACGATCCTCCCCTCATCACCGTGTGAGAGAGCGATCACCAGGTTGTCTCTGGAACTTATCTAGGTGAGTTTTATTAAGTATCCGGTTCTAGTTGTCATGGGGTCGGAATACAACTCCAAGTCGTCCTGTTACCATGGACACGGCTATTCGAATAGATAAATTTCCCTGCAGGGTTGCACCACATTACCCGGCATGCTCGATCCATCTGGCCGAGCACACTTTCCTGGGTCATGTCCGGCTTCGGAAGATCAATATGTCGCAGTGCTACCTAGGCCCAACAGAGAGGTCAGCACGCCGATCTAAATCCTAAGCACAGGCCTGGCAACCCACATTACAAGGCGGTTGCTTTACGCGGTCCAACCCGACGTGCGCCACTCAGTCGTTGACGTCTGAAGAGCTTCGGCTGATACTATGACGCCGGCTGCCCATATCTTGTCCCGTGTGGAGGTTAGTGCATATAGGTCAATACCAACTCAGATCAAATATCTAAATCTTGTTAAGCGTGTTATTTTGAAACAACCGCGAACGCTGACCAGGGACAAGGCCCACCTCTCTCATGGGTGGTCACAACCTGCCCTATCGCTCCACCACAAAGAATCAATCGGGGGCCGTCGGGAACACAGGCCCATCACAACCTGGATGGAACCACCTTCCCCTTCAGCCCCAGTCCGTGAATCACTCGTGGGTACTCTATGAGCCGACCCGACTTTAGTCACCACATGCATCAATTAGAGTATGTTTGTATGTATGTATGTATGTATGTATGTATGTATGTATGTATGTATGTATGTATGTATGTATGTATGTATGTATATACCCGTGGTCACCTCCTGAGTGATCACGGCCCGATAGTATAGCATGGGAGACAAACAAGAATGTAGGGCCACTGATGATAAACTAGCATCCTATACTAAGCATTTAGGATTGCAGGTAAAGTATCAACAATAGTAACAAGGACATGCTATGCAACAGAATATGATCAAACCGATAAGCAGTAACAGCTACACTACTCTAATGCAAGCAATAAAGAGAAGGAATAGGCGGTATTGGGATGATCAAGGGGTTTTTGCATGCCTGTTTGCTCTGGCAAGAAGGAGGGTTGTCGACGATGTAGTCGATCATAGGGGTATCGCTAGCAGTCTCAGGGTCTACCAGAAATAAGTAATGGAGGGGGAACACAATAAATAATAGAGCAATAAAAGCATCACAAAGCATAACATGGAAATACGTGATGCTAGGGGTGACCTAACGCAGTACTAGGCGATACTGGCGAAGGAGGAAAACATCCGGGAAAGTACTCCCGGTGTTGGACATTTTCTGGCAGATGAAACAGAAGGGGGGCGTTCCATGCTCGCTATGCTAGGTTGTGGCAGATGAACGGAGTGTGTATTCGGATTTGTCTTATTTTTCTGATCAACTTTCATTTAGAAAAGGTTTTCATACGAGCTACGGTTTATTTTCTATGATTTTTTAAGTTTAAACTTTTTCTGAAATTTCTGGATTTTTTATTAATTCGAAAATCACCAGAAAAGGGATGAGTGCGCCCGGTGCAGTGCACCCAGCAGTGTGCTGTGGGGCTGACAGTGGGTCAATGGGGGCCGGGTTGACCCAGTCAATAGTTGACTGGTCAACAGGGGGTGGGCCCCTTGTCAGTGCCACATTATTCTAACTGTTGATTAATTAGGCTAACTAGTAATTATTTTAAGTAAATTGAATTAATTATTAATTAATTAACTATTTATTTATTATTATTTTACTAAACTTTTTCTTTGCTTTTAGGCCGGCCCCACCACACAATGGCACAAGGCCACAGCTGGGCGTGCGCGTGCACACGCACGCAGCCACGGCCAAGCCATGGCCATGACGTGGCCGGCCGGTAGCAGCGGCGGCCAGTGGGCCGCAACGGCCGCAGCCGCAGGCGGTGCCGGGCAGGCGCAGGGCGGGGTGAGGCCCCGGACGGCGGCGACCCTGGCGGCGGCACGCGTAGGCAGCTGGGGGGTAGCGGCGGCAGTTGGAGGCGAGGCTAGGGGCGCGGTTGGGCTCGGCCAAGAGCGAGCAATGAGGGCCGCGCAGCAGTAGGTGAAGGAGGGGCCATGCGAGGGCACGGCGAGCACAGTCACAGTGGCCCGGCGCGGGACAGTGGCGGGGCGGTGACTAGGCGAGTGCGGCAGCGGAAGGAAGCGGGGCGGTGCGCGCGACTGGAGAAGGAGTCGTAGGCAGCATCAACAGGTGGGCGGCGGGAGCAACAAAGCTGCAGCCCAGCAAGTCTGAGCGGGGCGGGCTCGGCCAGGCAGCAAGCAGCAGTGGGTGCTCAGGCATGCGTGTGTTGCGCGGGCGCGCACGCGCGGGTGCGCAAGGGAGGGATCGGGGTGCTACCGAGGGCGCGGTGGCCCTCGTGCGGGCGGGTGCAGGGCGCGCCGAATGCAGTCAAGCGAGCGGCCAGGACGGAGCTCCGACCATGGCGGCCGAGAGCGGGGCAGGCCTCAACAACGACTAAATGCTACTTCTTGAGTTTGCGTTGGTTTTCCCTTGAAGAGGAAAGAGTGATGCAGCACAGTAGAGACAAGTATTTCCCTCAGTTAAGAACCAAGGTATCAATCCAGTAGGAGAAACTCTCAAGTCCCCAAAAGATGCACTGATACGTCCATTTTGCATCATGCTTTTATATCGATATTTATTGCATTATGGGCTATTATTACACATCATGTCAGAATACTTATGCCTATTCTCTCTTATTTTACAAGGTTTACATGAAGAGGGAGAATGCCGGCAGCTGGGATTTTGGGCTGGAAAAGGAGCAAATATTAGAGACCTATTCTGCACAGCTCCAAAAGTCCTGAAACTTCACGGAGGCAGTTTTTGGAATTAATAAAAAAAGTTGGCGAAAGAATCAACCAGAGGGGGGGCACCCACCATCCACGAGGGTGGGGGGCTCGCCCCCTGCCTCGTGGGCCCCCTGGCAGGCCTCCGGTGCCCATCTTCTGCTATATGACGTCTTTTACCCTAAAAAATCATAAGCAAGCTTTCGGGAAGAAACACCGCCGCCATGAGGCGGAACCTTGGCAGAACCAATCTAGGGCTCCGGGGAAGCTGTTCTGCCGGGGAAACATCCCTCCGGGAGGGGAAAATCATCGCCATCGTCATCACCAACGATCCTCTCACCGGGAGGGGGTCAATCTCCATCAACATCTTCACCAGCACCATCTCCTCTCAAACCCTAGTTCATCTCTTGTATCCAATCTTTGTCCCAAAGCCTCAGATTGGTACCTGCGGGTTGCTAGTGGTGTTGATTACTCCTTGTAGTTGATGCTAGTTGGTTTATTTGGTGGAAGATCATATGTTCAGATCCTTTATGCATATTAATACCCCTCTGATTTTGAACATGAATATGATTTGTGAGTAGTTACGTTTGTTCCTGAGGACATGGGAGAAGTCTTGCTATAAGTAGTCATGTGAATTTGGTATTTGTTCGATATTTTGATGAGATGTATGTTGTCTTTCCTCTAGTGGTGTTATGTGAACGTCGACTACATGACACTTCACCATTGTTTGGGCCTAGAGGAAGGCATTGGGAAGTAGTAAGTAGATGATGGGTTGCTAGAGTGACAGAAGCTTAAACCCTAGTTTATGCGTTGCTTTGTAAGGGGCTGATTTGGATCCATATGTTTCATGCTATGGTTAGGTTTACCTTAATACTTCTTTTGTAGTTGCGGATGCTTGCAATAGGGGTTAATCATAAGTGGGATGCTTGTCCAAGAAAGGGCAGCACCCAACATTCTCGAGTAGGTGATTATGTGTTGCTATTCAACTCTCACTTAAGATTTTTTGCAGGGAAACTTCTCTCTAAATGGGAAGGTCCTTACATTATCGAGGAGGTCTATCGTTCCGGTGCCATAAAAATCAACAACTTCGAAGGCACAAATCCAAAGGTGGTGAATGGTCAAAGAATCAAACATTACATCTCAGGTAGTCCTGTAAATGTTGAAACTAATGTTATTAAAACCGTAACCACGGAGGAATACATAAGGGACACTTTCCAGAATGTTTCAGACTCCGAAAAGGAATAGGTATGTGGTACGGTAAGTAAACCGACTCCAACACAGTTCTAATGGTAATTTTCTCCGTTTTGGAATATTTAAGAAAATACGAAAATAAGAAGTAGTCTGGGAAGGACACAAGGTGTCCACGAGGGTGGAGGGCGCGGCCTACCCCCTGGGCGCGCCCCTGCCTCGTGGGCACCTCGTGTGCCCTCCGGACTCCGTTTTCTTGCATGATACTTATTTTAGTCGGTAAAAATTCATTATATAATCTCCCGAAGGTTTTGGCCACCGTACCACACAAATATCCTCTGTTTTTTGTTTCGAACTGTTTCTGTAGCAGGTTTGGAGCAAGATGTCATCTCAGGTTTCTGACGGCGAGAGCTATGTCTCACATCTCGTTGCTGACCCAAAGACCTATGGGGATCTATCTCCTTGTGGTCGAACTACGGATGATGAGGAGGATGCTCATTTGATGAGGATTAATGATTCAAGTTCAGAGGAGGAGGATGTTCCTCTACCCCACCCTGGGGATATGCACGTGCAGTTCAAGAAGTCTAGTCTTCCTAAGAGGGCTAAACTGTCTAACAACCGATCAATTCCTTCTCGTTTTCGGCAGAAAAGCAAAGGAGATTTATGTGACAAGATCTTGAAGCTGGAATCGGAGGTCGATGATTTAAAGGAGGAAATTGCTCTTCTCAATTACAGTGTGAAAAATCTGAAGACACAATTGTCATCGTCAACAACTCCATCATCACCACCTCCGAAGAAAGAGACATAATTACATGGGTATGGGCACTCCCTTTGGCAACTGCCAAGCTTGGGGGAGGTGCCCCGGTATCGTATCACCATCACACTCCTATCTTTACCGTTTTCTTAGTTTGATCCTTTTGGTAATATCTTGATCTAGTAGAATAAAGTTTTAGTATGATCTAGTTTTGAGTTTTGCTTTATGTTCCCTCTATGTAATCGAGTCCGTGAGCTATATACAATAAAGATTAGTGTTGAGTCAAGGGCTTGATTATCTTGCTATGATCTTGAGGGAATAAAAATAAAAGAAAAAGAAAGAATAAAAAGAAATAAAAGAGATCATATGGATCTTATGGACAGTAATGACTTCACATATAAAGAGTATGATGAATAAAAGTTGTTGAGAGTAGACAAATATAGTTTTGGTCATCGTTACAATTAATAGGAAGTAATAAAGAAAGAGAGGTTTTCACATATAAATATACTATCTTGGACATCTTTTATAATTGTGAGCACTCATTAAAATATGACATGCTAAAGAGTTGATGTTGGACAAGGAAGACAATGTAATGGGTTATGTTTTCTTATATCTGAAATAAAGTATATTGTCATGGATCATCCAACATGTTGAGCTTGCCTTTCTCCCTCATGCTAGCCAAATTCTTTGCACCAAGTAGAGATACTACTTGTGCTTCCAAATATCCTTAAACCAGGTTTTGCCATGAGAGTCGACCATATCTACATATGGATTGAGTAAGATCCTTCAAGTAAGTTGTCATTGTCGTATGCAATAAAAATTGCTCTCTAAATATGTATGATTTATTAGTGTGGAGAAAATAAGCTTTATACGATCTTGTGATATGGAACCAATAAAAGCGACGGACTTCATAATAAAGGTCCATATCACAAGTGGCAATATAAAGTGACGTTCTTTTGCATTAAGATTTCGTGCATCCAACCATAAAAGCACATGACAACCTCTGCTTCCCTCTGCGAAGGGCCTATCTTTTACTTTTGTCTTATACCTTATGCAAGAGTCATGGTGATCTTCACCTTTCCTTTTTACATTTTATCCTTTGGCAAGCACCTTGTGTTGGAAAGATCCTGATATATATACCCAATTGGATGTAAGTCATCATGAACTATTATTGTTGACATTACCCTTGAGGTAAAAGGTTGGGAGGCAACACTATAAGCCCCCTATCTTTCTCTGTGTCCGATTAAAACTCCATACCATAAGTATTGCGTGAGTGTTAGCAATTGTGAAAGACTAAATGATAGTTGAGTATGTGGACTTGCTGAAAAGCTCTTATATTGACTCTTTCCGATGTTATGATAAATTGCAATTGCTTCAATGACTGAGATTATAGTTTGTTGGTTCTCAATGAAGTTTCTGATTCATACTTCACATTGTGAATAGATTATTACTTGAGCATAAGAAATCATATGACAATATCTATATATGTTGCTGTTATAAGAATGATCATGATGCCCTCATGTCCGCATTTTATTTTATCGACACCTCTATCTCTAAACATGTAAACATATTTTTCGTTATCGGCTTCCGCTTGAGGACAAGCGAGGTCTAAGCTTGGGGGAGTTGATACGTCCGTTTTGCATCATGCTTTCATATCGATATTTATTGCATTATGGGCTGTTATTACACATTATGTCACAATACTTATGCCTATGCTCTCTTATTTTACAAAGTTTACATGAAGAGGGAGAATGTCGGCAGCTGGAATTCTGGGCTGGAAAAGGAGCAAATATTATAGACCTATTCCGCACAGCTCCAAAAGTCCTGAAACTTCACGGAGGCAGTTTTTGGAATTAATAAAAAATATTGGCGAAAGAATCAACCAGAGGGGGCCACCCACCATCCACGAGGGTGGGAGGCGCGCCCTCCCCCTGGGCGCGCCCCCCTACCTCGTGGGCCCCCTGGCAGGCCTCCGGTGCCCATCTTCTGCTATATGAAGTCTTTTACCCTAAAAAATCATAAGCAAGCTTTCGGGAAGAAACACCGCCGCCACGAGGCGGAACCAATCTAGGGCTCCGACGGAGCTGTTCTGCCGGGGAAACATCCCTCCGGGAGGGGGAAATCATCGCCATCGTCATCACCAATGATCCTCTCACCGGGAGGGGGTCAATCTCCATCAACATCTTCACCAGCACCATCTCCTCTCAAACCCTAGTTCATCTCTTGTATCCAATCTTTGTCCCAAAGCCTCAGATTGGTACCTGCGGGTTGCTAGTAGTGTTGATTACTCCTTGTAGTTGATGCTAGTTGGTTTATTTGGTGGAAGATCATATGTTCAGATCCTTTATGCATATTAATACCCCTCTGATTTTGAACATGAATATGATTTGTGAGTAGTTACGTTTGTTCCTGAGGACATGGGAGAAGTCTTGCTATAAGTAGTCATGTGAATTTGGTATTCGTTCGATATTGTGATGAGATGTATGTTGTGTTTCCTCTAGTGGTGTTATGTGAACGTCGACTACATGACACTTCACCATTGTTTGGGCCTAGAGGAAGGCATTGGGAAGTAATAAGTAGATGATGGGTTGCTAGAGTGACAGAAGCTTAAACCCTAGTTTATGCGTTGCTTTGTAAGGGGCTGATTTGGATCCATATGTTTCATGCTATGGTTAGGTTTACCTTAATACTTCTTTTGTAGTTGCGGATGCTTGCAATAGGGGTTAATCATAAGTGGGATGCTTGTCCAAGAAAGGGCAGCACCCAAGCACCGGTCCACCCACATACCAAATTATCAAAGTATCGAACGCGAATCATATGAGCGTGATGAAAACTAACTTGACGATAACTCCCATGTGTCCTCGGGAGCGTTTTCTTTCATATAAGAGTTTGTCCAGGCTTGTCCTTTGCTACAAAAAGGATTGGGCCATCTTGCTCCACCTTATTTACTTTCATTACTTGTTGCCCGTTACAAATTACCTTATCACAAAACTACCTGTTACCAATAATTTCAGTGCTTGCAGAGAATACCTTACTGAAAACCGCTTGTCATTTCCTTCTGCTACTCGTTGGGTTCGACACTCTTACTTATCAAAAGGACTATGATAGATCCCCTACACTTGTGGGTCATCATGCACCTACACAAACAATCAAACACTTGCACCCAACGCGATAAAGGGGTTGTCAATCCCTTCACAGTCACTTGCAAAGGCGAGATCTGATAGAGATAAATATAACTAAACAAAAGATAAATTATTTTTGGGTTTTTTTGGTTTATAGATATGAAAATAAAAGATTGCAAGAATAGTAAATCGGAAACTAATATGATGGAAATTAGACCTGGGGGCCATAGGTTCACTAGAGGCTTCTCTCATTAAGGCAAATAATACAGTGGGTGAATAATTTACTGTCAAGCAATTGATAGAAAAGCGCAAAGATATGACGATATCCAAGGCAATGATTATGCAATATAGGCATCATGTCCGTGTCAAGTAGACCAACTCCTACCTGCATCTACTACTCCACACATCGACCGACTCCTGCCTCCATCTAGAGTATTAAGTTCAAGAGTAGAGAGTAACGCCTTAAGTAAGATGGCATGATGTAGAGGAATAAACTCAAGCAATATGATGAAAAACCCATCTTTTTATCCTCGATGGCAACAATTCAATACGTGTCTCGCTACCCCTACTTTGTCACTGGGTGAAATCACGCAAGATTGAACCCAAAGCTAAGCACCTCTCCCATTGCAAGAAAAACCAATCTAGTTGGCCAAACCAAACCGATAATTCGAAGAGAAATGCAAAGATATCAAATCATGCATGTAAAAATTCAGAGAAGATTCAAATAATATTCATAGATAATTTGATCATAAATCCACAATTCATCGGATCTCGACAAACACACCGCAAAAGAAGA
Source organism: Triticum aestivum (assembly GCF_018294505.1). Classification (NCBI taxonomy): domain Eukaryota; kingdom Viridiplantae; phylum Streptophyta; class Magnoliopsida; order Poales; family Poaceae; genus Triticum; species Triticum aestivum. The sequence goes on along the minus strand of NC_057811.1, from coordinate 181,011,871 downwards.
TTACATCGGATAGATCTCCAAGAACATCAAGGAGAACATGGTATTGAGAATCAAAGAGAGAGAAGAAGCCATCTAGCTACAAGCTATGCACCCGTAGGTCTGTGGTAAACTACTCACGCTTCATCGGAAGGGCAATAGAGTTGATGTAGATGCCCTCCGTGATCGGATCCCCCTCCGGCAGGATGCCGAAAAAGGCCCCAAGATGGGATCTCACGGGAACATAAGGTTGCGGCGGTGGAAAAGTATTTCCGTGGCTCTTTCTGGTTGTTCTGGAATATATGAGAATATATAGGAGGAAGAAGTAGGTCGGTGGACTCCCGAGGGGGCCAGAAGCCGGGGGCGCGCCCCAGCGGCTTGTCACCGCCTCGTGGGTCTTCTGACTTGGACTCCAAGTCCACTGGGTGTCTTCTGGTCCAAGAAAAATCATCGCGAAAGTTTTATTCCGTTTGGACTCCGTTTGATATTCCTTTTCTGCGAAGCTGAAAAACAAGGAAAAAACAGAAACTGGCACTGGGCTCTAGGTTAATAGGTTGGTCCCAAAAATAATATAAAATAGCATATGAATGCATATAAAACATCCAAAACAGATAATATAATAGCATGGGACAATCAAAAATTATAGATACGTTGGAGACGTATCAAGCATCCCCAAGCTTAACTCCTGCTCGTCCTAGAGTAGGTAAATGATAAAAACAGAATTTTTGATGTGGAATGCTACCTAACATATTTATCCATGTAATTTTCTTTATTGTGGCATGAATGTTCAGATCCATAAGGTTCAAAACAAAAGTTTAATATTGACATAAAAACGATAATACTTCAAGCATACTAATAAAGCAATCATGTCTTCTCAAAATAACATGGCCAAAGAAAGCTATCCTTACAAAATCATATAGTCTGGCTATGCTCCATCTTCATCACACAAAATATTCAAATCATGCACAACGCCGATGACAAGCCAAGGAATTGTTTCATACCTTTGACGTTCTCAAACCTTTTCAACTTTCACGCAATACATGAGCGTGAGCCATGGATATAGCACTATAGGTGGAATAGAATATGGTGGTTGTGGAGAAGACAAAAAGAAGGAGATAGTCTCACATCAACTAGGCGTACCAACTGGCTATGGATATGCCCGTCAATAGATATTAATGTGAGTGAGTAGGGATTGTCATGCAACGGATGCACTAGAGCTATAAGTTTATGAAAGCTCAAAAAGAAACTACGTGGGTGTGCATCCAACTTGCTTGCTCGCGAAGACCTAGGGCAATTTGAGGAAGCCCATTATTGGAATATACAAGCCAAGTTCTATAATGAAAAATTCCCACTAGTATATGAAAGTGACAACATAGGAGACTCTCTATCATGAAGATCATGGTGCTACTTTGAAGCACAAGTGTGGAAAAAGGATAGTAACATTGCCCCTTCTCTCTTTTCTCTAATTTTCTTTGTTGGCTTCTTTGGCCTCTTTTTTTGTGGGATTCTTTGGCCTCTTTTATTTTTGCTCACATAGGGCAATGCTCTAATAATGAAGATCATCACACTTTTATTTACTTACAACTCAAGAATTATAACTCGATACTTAAAACAAAATATGACTCTATATGAATGCCTCCGGCGGTCTACCGGGATGTGCAATGACTCAAGAGCGACATGTATAAACTATGAATGGTGACTTTGCCACAAATACGATGTCAACTACACGATCATGCAAAGCAATATAACAATGATGGAGCGTGTCATAATAAAACGGAATGGTGGAAGTTGCATGTCAATATATCTCGGAATGGCTGTGGAAATGCCATAATAGGTAGGTATGGTGGCTGTTTTTAGGAAGGTAAATGGTGGGTGTATGGTACCGGCGAAATTTGCGCGGTACTAGAGAGGCTAGCAATGGTGGAAGGGTGAGAGTGCGTATAATCCATGGAGTCAACATTAGTCATAAAGAACTCACATACTTATTGCAAAAATCTATTAGTCATCGAAACAAAGTACTATGCGCATGCTCCTAGGGGGATAGATTGGTAGGAAAAGACCATCGCTCGTCCCCGACCGCCACTCATAAGGAAGACAATCAATAAATAAATCATGCATGCTCCAACTTCATCACATAACGGTTCACCATACGTGCATGTACGGAAATCACAAACTTTAACACAAGTATTTCTACAATCCACAATTACTCACTAGCATGACTCTAATATCACCATCTTTATATCTCAAAACAATCATAAAGGATCCAACTTCTCATAGTATTCAGTACACTTTATATGAAAGTTTTTATTATATCTCTCTTGGATGCCTATCATATTAAGACTAAATTCATAACAAAAGAAAATTACCATGCTGTTTAAATAGACTCTAAAAATAATGTAAATGAAGCATGAGATTTCAATAATTTCTACAAAATAAAGCCACCGCCGTGCTCTAAAAAGATATAAGGGAAGCGCTAGAGCAAAATTGCCTAGCTCAAAAGATATAAGTGAAGCACATAGAGTATTCTAATAAATCACGATTCATGCGTGTCCCTCTCAAAAGGTGTGTACAGAAAGGATAATTTTGGCAAACTAAAAAGCAAAAACTCATATCATACAAGACGCTCCAAGCAAAACACATATCATGTGGTGAATAAAAATATAGCCTCAAGTAAATTTACCGATAGACGAAGACGAAAGAGGGGATGCCTTCCGGGGCATCCCCAAGCTTAGGCTCTTGGTTGTCCTTAAATATTACCTTGGGGTGCCTTGGGCATCCCCAAGCTTAGGCTCTTGCCACTCCTTATTCCATAGTCCATCAAATCTTTACCCAAAACTTGAAAACTTCACAACACAAAATTCAATAGAAAATCTCATGAGACCCGTTAGTATAATAAAATAAATCACCACTTTTGGTACTATTGTGAAATCATTGTTTATTTATATTGGTGTATTATCTACTGTATTCCAACTTCTCCATGATTTATACCCTCGATACGACCCATAGATTCATCAAAATAAGCAAACAACACATAGAAAACAGAACAGTGTGTAGCAATCTGTAACTCTCGAATACTTCTGTAACTTCAATAATTCTTAAAAATTAAGAAAACCTGGGCAATTTGTATATTAATCATCTGTAAAAAGAATCAGTATTTTATCGCGCTTCTGTTAAAAATGAGAATTGTTTTCCTGGGTGCAAAAGTTTCTGTTTTTTAGCAAGATCAAATCAACTATCATCGTAAGCCATCCCAAAGGTCTTACTTAGCACAAACACTAATTAAAACACAAAAACACATCTAACTAGAGGCTAGATGAATTATTTATTGAAAAACAGGACCAAAAAGCAAGAAAAAAATTCGGTTGCCTCCCAACAAGCGTTATTGTTTAACGCCCTAGCTAGGCATAAAGTAATAGATCTAGGTATTGTCATCTTTGGTATGCAATCCATAAGTAGATATCATAATAGATTCATATGGCAAATTAATTTTCTTTCTAGGAAAGTGTTCTATGCCCTTCCTTAATGGATATTGAAATCTAATGTTTCCTTCTTTCATATCAATAATTGCACCAATCGTTCTAAGGAAAGGTCTACCAAGAATAATAGGACATGTAGGATTGCAATCTATATCAAGAACAATGAAATCTACGGACACATAATTCCTATTTGCAATAATAAGAACATCATTAATTCTTCCCATAGGTTTCTTAATAGTGGAATCCGCAAGATGCAAATTTAAAAAACAATCATCAAATTCACGGAAACCTAGCACATCACATAAAGTTTTCGGAATCGTGGAAACGCTAGCACCCAAATCACACAAAGCATGGCACTCATAATCTTTAATCTTAATCCTAGTAGAAGATTCCCACTCATCATAAAGTTTTCTAGGGATAGAAACTTCCAATTCAAGCTTTTCTTCAAAAGATTTCATCATATAGCATCAACGATATGTTTAGTAAAATCTTTATTTTGATTATAAGCATGAGGAGAATTCAACATCCATTGCAACAAGGAAATACAATCTATTAAAGAACAATTATCATAATTAAATTCCTTGAAATCCAAAAGAGTGGGTTCATTGCTGCTTAAAGTTTTGACCTCTCCAATCCCACTTTTATCAAAATTTGCATCAAGATCTATAAACTCCGAATCATTGGGACGCCTTCTAGCTAAAGTTGACTCATCTACATGTTGGGGAACATAGCAGAAATTCAAAATTTTCTACGCATCACCAAGATCAATCTATGGAGTAATCTAGCAACGAAGGGAAGGGGAGTGCATCTACATACCATTGTAGATCGCGATGCGGAAGCGTTGCAAGAACACGGATGAGGGAGTCGTATTCGTAGCGATTCAGATCGCGGTTGATTTCGATCTAAGCACCGAAGAACGGTGCCTCCGCGTTCAACACACGTGCAGCCCGGTGACGTCTCCCACGCCTTGATCCAGCAAGGAGAGAGGGAGAGGTTGGGGAAGACTCCATCCAGCAGCAGCACGACAGCGTGGTGGTGGTGGAGGAGCGTGGCAATCCCGCAGGGCTTCGCCAAGCACCGCGGGAGAAGAGGAGGAGGGAGAGGGGTAGGGCTGCGCCGAAAGAGAGACGTTCTCATGTGTCTTGGGCAGCCCAAACCTCAACTATATATAGGGGGGAAGGGGGCTGCGCCCCCTAGGGTTCCCACCCCAAGGGGAGGCGGCCAGCCCTAGATCCCATCCAAGGGGGGCGGCCAAGGGGAGGAGAGGGGGGGCGCCACTAGGGTGGGCCTTAAGGCTCATCTGGACCTAGGGTTTGCCCCCTCCCACTCTCCCATGCGCTTGGGCCATGGTGGGGGGCGCACCAGCCGACCTGGGGCTGGTCCCCTCTCACACTTGGCCCACGCAGCCTTCTGGGGCTGGTGGCCCCACTTGGTGGACCCCCGGGACCCTCCCGGTGGTCCCGGTACATTACCGATATCACCCGAAACTTTTCCGGTGACCAAAACAGGACTTCCCATATATAAATCTTTACCTCCGGACCATTCCGGAACTCCTCGTGACGTCCCGGATCTCATCCGGGACTCCGAACAACATTCAGTAACCACGTACATACTTTCCCTATAACCCTAGCGTCATCGAACCTTAAGTGTGTAGACCCTACGGGTTCGGGAACCATGCAGACATGACCGAGACGTTCTTCGGTCAATAACCAACAGCGGGATCTGGATACCCATGTTGGCTCCCACATGTTCCACGATGATCTCATCGGATGAACCACGATGTCGGGGATTCAATCAATCCCGTATACAATTCCCTTTGTCTATCGATATGTTACTTGCCCGAGATTCGATCGTCGGTATCCCTATACCTTGTTCAATATCGTTACCGGCAAGTCTCTTTACTCGTTCCGTAACTCACATCATCCCGTGATCAACTCCTTGGTCACATTGTGCGCATTATGATGATGTCCTACCGAGTGGGCCCAGAGATACCTCTCCGTTTACACGGAGTGACAAATCCCAGTCTCGATTCGTGCCAACCCAACAGACACTTTCGGAGATACCTGTAGTGCACCTTTATAGCCACCCAGTTACGTTGTGATGTTTGGTACACCCAAAGCATTCCTATGGTATCCGGGAGTTGCACAATCTCATGGTCTAAGGAAATGATACTTGACATTAGAAAAGCTTTAGCAGACGAACTACACGATCTTGTGCTAGGCTTAGGATTGGGTCTTGTCCATCACATCATTCTCCTAATGATGTGATCCCGTTATCAACGACATCCAATGTCCATGGTCAGGAAACCATAACCATCTATTGATCAACGAGCTAGTCAACTAGAGACTTACTAGGGACATGGTGTTGTCTATGTATCCACACATGTATCTGAGTTTCCTATCAATACAATTCTAGCATGGATAATAAACGATTATCATGAACAAGGAAATATAATAATAACCTATTTATTATTGCCTCTAGGGCATATTTCCAACACTACAGTCCCATCCTTATCAAGATTTATATTGGAAAACAAAGATTAAATAGGAGTCACATCAATCACTTTAAGATCTTCATCATTATTTTCACAAAAACTAGAAGAACACGCTTTTACAAACAAATCTCGTTTAGCATGCATCTTAGCGGTTCTTTCTTTGCACTCATCAATGGAAATTCTCATAGATTTTTGAGATTCATTAATATAATGCTTGGATGTAATAGATCTAATTTGAAAGAAGCAACCTCAAGAGAAATTTATCAACGTTCCTAGCCAAATCATCAATCTTAAGCATTTTTTCTTCAAACAAAGCATTGAAATTCTTTTGTGAACTCATAAATTCTTTAACACTACTCTCAAGATCAGAGGTTATCTTATTATGATTTCCATAAGAATTGTTGTAGGAATTACCATAATTATTAGAGGAATTACTAGGGAATGACCTAGGATTAAAATTACCTCTATACGTGTTCTTACCAAAATTGTTCCTACCAACAAAATTCACATCCATACATTCATTATTATTCTCAATCAAAGTGGACAAAGGCATATCATTAGGATCAATATAAGCACTCTTGCTAGCAAACAATTTCATAAGTTCATCCATCTTTCCACTCAAAACATTAATCTCTTCAATCGCATGCACTTTTTTACTAGTACAAGATCTTTCGGTGTGTCATTGAGAATAATTAACCATAATATTATCTAGGAGTTTAGTAGCTTCTCCTAATGTAATTTCCATAAAAGTACCTCCCGCGGCCGAATCTAAAGATTTCTAGAAGCAAAATTCAATCCGGCCTAAAAAATTTGTGTGATCATCCACAAATTTAAACCATGAGTAGGGCAATTCTGTATCATCAATTTCATCCTCTCCCAAGATTGTGCAACACGTTCATGATCAAGTTGCTTAAAATTCATAATATCGTTCCTAAGGAAGATAATTTTAGCGGGAGGAAAATACTTGGAAATAAAAGCATCTTTACACTTATTCCATTAATCAATACTATTCTTAGGCAAAGATGAAAACCAAGTTTTAACACGATCTCGTAGTGAGAACGGAAATAGCTTCAATTTAACAATATCATTATCCACATCTTTCTTCTTTTGCATATCGCACAACTCAACAAAATTATTTAGATGAGATGCAACAACTTCACTAGGAAGGCCAGAAAATTGATCTTTGATAACAAGATTCAGCAAAGCGGCATTAATTTCATAAGATTCACACTAGTGATGGGAGAAATCGGAGTACTAATAAAATCATTATTATTAGTATTGGAAAAGTCGCACAACTTGGTATTCTCTTGAGCCATCGTGACAAAGCAAGCAATCTAACACATGAGCAAACAAAAGGCAAATGAAAAGATGAACGGAAGAAGGGCGAAGAAAAGGGCAAATCTTTTCGAAAATCATTTTAGAAGTGGGGGAGAGGAAAATGAGAGGCGAATGACGAATAATGTAATGCAAGAGATGAGACTTTATGATGGGTACTTGGTAGGCTTGACGTAGATCTCCCCCGGCAACGGCGCCAGAAATTCTTCCTGCTACTTCTTGAGCTTGCGTTGGTTTTTCCCTTGAAGAGAAAAGGGTGATGCAACATAGTAGAGATAAGTATTTCCCTCAGTTAAGAACCAAGGTATCAATCTAGTAGGAGAAAAACACAAGTCCCCAATAGATTCACCTACACAAACAATTAAACACTTACACCCAACGCGATAAAGGGGTTGTCAATCCCTTCACGGTCACTTGCAAAGGTGAGATCTGATAGATATAAATAAAACTAAACAAAAGATAAAATATTTTAGGGTTTTTTTGGTTTATAGATCTGAAAATAAAACATTGCATCTGATGCTAATTCTAGTACGAGTAGGAGCAATGGCAACAGAAGTAAACCACAACCACGTGAGCAGCAACAACCCCAACCTGACATGTCTACAAAGGTTAAAGAGAAGGAAAATCCACCCATGTTAGTATACCTTGCCACTATGTTGCAGAACATATCAGGAGGCGAGAGGAGGGCTCGTGGGAAGGAAAACTTGCCGCCGCTGCCGGTTGATAATACCGCTGTGGCAACCCAGCCAGAGGAGTGCAGAACGCTGACGAGTACACTAAAAAAAGCAGAAAACTGGGCAAGATGGTGAGGACAAGGTGCGTGATCATATGGAGGAGGAGTCGGGACAAACCATTCTGGAGCCAACCGGCCATGGGGGCGCCGGTCAACTGACGGGGACGCAGGCGGTGCCCCATCAGGAGCAATGAATATACTCAGCTGGAACTGCCGGGGGGCGGGGAACTCCCGGACAGTTCGTGATCTTGCCAGCTTGGTGCAAGCTCATTCCCCATGTATCATTTTTATGTGAAACTAGGCAGTCGAAAGTTAGGATGAAGAGGTATCGTTCCGGCTAGGTTTAAGTGGTTTTGATTTTATAGATAGTAATGGGCTCAGTGGTGGTCTTGCACGAATCCGTGCAGCTTGATGTAAAGGAGTTAAACGACCGATATATTGATGCTCACGTGACAACGACAGCGGGAGAACCACCATGGAGGCTTAGCTGTGTGTATGGTGAGCCTCGCACGGAGGACCGTCATCGCATGTGGACCCTTCTCCGCGATCTACATCGCCGCGTGGATATGCCATGGGTGGTGGTGGGCGATTTCAACGAGGCCATGTGGGGCTTCGAACACTTCTCCGAAAATCCGAGGGCGGCAGGTCAGATGATTGATTTCCGTGATGTTTTGGAAGTTTGTGGCCTCAGTGATCTTGGTTTTTCAGGTGTTCCGTACACTTACGATAACCGCCGAGCTGGGTGCGCTTACGTCAAGGTCCGGCTGGACCGGGCAGTGGCAAATAATGCTTGGAGAGATTTGTTCCTGGATGCTTCGGTTAGGCATCTGGTGGCGCCGTCTTCAGATCATGCCCCCATCTTGCTAATGTGCGAGCTGGAGGAGCCACGAGTGGATGTCGGTAGGAAATGCCGACATTATGAGGTGATGTGGGAGCGCGAGCTCGCTCTCCCTGAGGTCATTTCTGAGGCATGGGTCGCTGCGGGAAACATGGTAAATTTGGGTGATGTGTCCGCTGCCCTTGACACCCTCATGCACACCCTTCAGTCGTGGAGCAAGAAAAAATTCGGTAATGTAATTAAGGATATTAATAAATCTCGTTCCCGCCTTGAAGAGTTAATGGCTATGAATGCAGATCAGTGTATAATCAGGGAGGCTACTGACCGCTTGAATGAGTTGTTATACAGAGAGGAGATGCTTTGGATGCAGCGATCTAGAGTTGACTGGTTGAAAGAGGGAGCCCGCAATACGAAATTCTTTCACCGTAAGGCTGTTTGGAGAGAAAGGAAAAACCGGATCAAATCTCTTCTTGATGAGCACGGGGTGGTGCACACAGACAGCAAGGTTATGGCGGAGATGACTTCTTATTTTGCCAACTTGTTTACAGCAGACCCCTTGTTATGTGCTGATCTGGTTACTAATCTTATTAATGCTCGCGTTACTGACATCATGAATGAAGGGTTATGTGCATAATTCACGGATAAGGAGGTTTCTGATGCTCTATTTCAGATAGGACCCCTAAAGGCACCTGGACCTGACGGTTTCCCCACGAGAATTTTTCAGCGAAACTGGGCTGTGATGAAAGTCCAGGTAATTGCAGGGGTGTTGGAATTTTTTAGGACAGGACATATGCCGGAGGGGGTGAACGACACCTCCATCGTTCTGATTCCGAAGGTGGACAACCCGGTTAAGTTCTCTGAGTATCGTCCTATTAGTTTATGTAATGTCATCTATAAGATTGTGGCAAAGTGTCTTGTCAACAGACTGCGCCCCATCCTGGAGGAGATCATATCGCCTGAGCAGAGTGCTTTCGTCCCAGGTAGAATGATTACTGATAATGTGCTGATTGCTTTTGAATGTATCCACCACATACAGCAGGAGAAGGATCCAGACAGGAGTTATTGTGCATATAAACTAGATCTGTCTAAGGCTTATGACAGGGTAGACTGGAGTTTCTTGAAGCGTACGATGCAAAAGATGGGTTTCGCTCACAGATGGGTTGACTGGATAATGTCGTGTGTCACCTCTGTGAGATATTCTGTTAAATTTAATGGGACCCTCTTGGATTCGTTCGCACCAACGTGTGGGCTTCGGCAAGGTGACCCACTATCCCCGTATTTATTCCTTTTTGTGGCTGATGGTTTATCCGCTCTGTTGAAAGATGGCGAGGTACAAGGAAAATTTTCACCCATTAAAGTTTGTCGCCGTGCGCCTGGTATTTCTCACTTGCTTTTCACGGACGATACACTATTATTCTTCAAAGCAGAGAAGGAGCAAGCCAGAGAAGTTAAGAAAATTATTAACACTTATGAGAATGCAACAGGACAATTGATAAACCCGGCAAAGTGCAGTATTTTGTTTGGGAATTCTTGTGTGCACGTAGAACAGGAGCAAGTTCGTGCTGAGTTGTAGGTGCAGTTGTCAACCTTTGAGGAGAAATATTTGGGGCTCCCAACTCCAGAAGGTAGAATGTCCAAAGGAAATTTTCAGAATTTGCAAGCTCGCCTCACTAAACGCATCTTTGCGTGGGGCGACACCTTGTCCTTGGCAGGGAAGGAGACCATGATTAAGGCGGTCGCCCAGGCTATTCCAACTTATATGATGGGAGTTTTCAAACTACCGATGTCAGTGTGTGATGACCTAAACAGAATGGTGCGTAATTTCTGGTGGGGTGCGAAGGAAGGGAAGCGGAAAACTCATTGGATTTCTTGGCCACGCATTATGTCACATAAGATGAAGGGGGGACTGGGATTCCGAGACTTCAGGGTCTTTAATCAGGCGCTCCTGGCTCGCCAGGCGTGGAGACTTGTAACAAAACCCAATAGCTTGTGTGCACAGGTCCTCAAAGCTCGCTACTACCCCGGGGGTCGCCTCGAGGACACGGTGTTCTCTGGGAACGCGTCCTCCACCTGGCAGGCCATCCAGTATGGGCTTGAGCTTCTCAAGAAGGGGCTAGTGTGGCGCGTGGGGAACGGTGAAAGCATTCGTATCTGGCATGACAAGTGGCTGCCCCGCCCCCCGACTGGTGAACTCATATCTGCATGAGGGACCTGCCGCCTTCGACGGGTGGCGGAGCTGCTCGATGACCGAGGTGCATGGCGCACGGACCTCTTGCATCGCTTCTTCCATCCAGCAGATATTGACATCATCAGCAAAATCCGGACGTCGCCGCGCCTCGCCGAGGACATCCTGGCATGGGTTCCTGAGACGAATGGTATCTTCACCGTTCGGTCCGCGTACCGCTTCGCGATGGACGAGCGCGAGCGTCCATCAGCGAGCGCATCCAGCAGGGCACCGGATGGTCGTCGCGCCATCTGGAAGATCATATGGGGTGCCTTGCCCCCCCAAAGGTACGCGTGTTTGCTTGGCGGCTTGTGACAAATTCCCTTGCTACATGGGCGAATAAATTTTCCCGTCACTTGGAAACCACTGGCATATGTCCCTTGTGTGGTTTGGAATGCGAGGATGGATTCCGCGCAATGTGTAGGTGTCCCCGTGCAGTGGAGCTATGGAGAGCGATGGCTAAAGACTGGATGCTCCCGGACATCCAGTTTGTTCGTCACACAGGCCCGGAGTGGCTTTTTGATGTGCTTGAGCCGCTATCGGAATCGTCCCGCATGGCTCTCTTGATGACAATGTGGCGTTCGTGGCATGTCCACAATGAGATCACTCATGACAAAGCTCCTCCACCAACTGAAGCATCTCGTCGATTTCTGCACAGCTATCTAACATCTCTTTTAAGCATCTCGTCTCCTTAAGAAGGCTAGCACAAAAGTAGCAACGGTCGAAAAGGCAAGGCCTCCTGCCTGGGACCTCCTAACTACTCCACGAGGCTGAACTCCACGTAGAATCATCCTCGGGATCTCTAGCTCCTGGACTCCAGCATCTGGTTGCGACAATCCGGTATAGAAAGGGGAAAAGAGGGAGAAAAGCAACCGTGAGTACTCATCCAAAGTACTCGCAAGCAAGGAGCTACACTACATATGCATGGGTATATGTGTAAAGGGGCATATCGGTGGACTGAACTGCAGAATGCCAGAATAAGAGGGGGATAGCTAGTCCTGTCGAAGACTATGCTTCTGGCCATCTCCATCTTGCAGCATGTAGAAGAGAGTAGATCGAAGTCCTCCAAGTAGCATCGCATAGCATAATCCTACCCGGCGATCCCCTCCTCGTCGCCCTGTTAGAGAGCGATCACCGGGTTGTATCTCGCACTTGGAAGGGTGTATTTTATTCAGTATCCGGTTCTAGTTGTCATAAGGTCAAGGTACAACTCCGGGTCATCCTTTTACCGAGGGACACGGCTATTCGAATAGATAATCTTCCGTGCAGGGGTGCACCACATAACCCAACACGCTTGATCCCATTTGGCCGGACACACTTTTCTGGGTCATGCCCGGCCTCGTAAGATCAACACGTCGCAGCCCCACCTAGGCTCAACAGAGAGGTCAACACGCCGGTCTAAATCCTATGCGCGCAGGGGTCTGGGCCCATCGCCCATTGCACACCTGCACGTTGCGTACGCGGCCGGAAGCAGACCTAGCCTAGCAGGCGTTCCAGTCCAATCTGGCGCGCGCCGCTCCGTCGCTGACGTCAAGAAGAGCTTCGGCTGATACCACGACGCCGGGATACCCATAACTACTCCCGCGTAGATGGTTAGTGCGTATAGACCAAATGGCCAGACTCAGATCAAATACCCAGAACTCGTTAAGCGTGTTATTTGAAGTAACTGCGGACGCCGACCAGGGCCAGGCCCACCTCTCTCCTGGGTGGTCTCAACCTGCCCTGTCGCTCCGCCACAAAGTAACAGTCGGGGGCCGTCAGGAACCCAGGCCCACCTCTACCGGGAAGGAGCCACCTGTCCTTTCAGCCCCCTCATCAAAATCACTTGCGGGTACTCAACGAGCTGACCCGACTTTAGTCACCACATGTGTCATATATATAAAGTATATAGTATATACCCGTGATCACCTCTCGAAGTGATCACGGCCCAGTAGTATAGCATGGCAGACGGACAAGAGTGTAGGGCCACTGATGGAACACTAGCATCCTATACTAGCAGTAGGATAGCAGGTAAGGGTAACAACTGTAGCAACAATGACAGGCTATGCATCAGGATAGGATTAACGGAAAGCAGTAACATGCTACACTACTCTAATGCAAGCAGTATAGAGAAGACTAGGTGATATCTGGTGAGCAAGAAGGGGGGCTTGCCTGGTTGCTCTGGCAAGGAGAGGTCGTCAACACCGTAGACGAACTGGGGGTCGCCGGCAGTCTCGGGGTCTACCGGAAAGAAGTAACGAAGGGGGAACACAATAAATAACAGAGCAATCAAAGCATCAAAGTGTAACATGGCATTACGCGGTGCTAGAGGTGACCTAACGTAGTAGTAGGTGCTACTGGCGAAGGGGGGAAACATCCGGGAAAGTATTCCTGGTGTTTGACGTTTTCGGACAAACGAATCGAAGGGGTATTGTTGCACGTTCGCTATGCTAGGGATGTGTGGTACACGAACGGACTGCGTATTCGGATTCGTCTCGTCATTCTGAGCAACTTTCATGTACAAAATATTTTCATCCGAGCTACGGATTATTTTATATTAATTCTCAAAGATTTAAACAATTTCTGGAATTTCTGGAGTTATATTAATTCGAATTAAAAAACAGAATATACTTTTGTCACCTAGTGCTACCCTAGCATTTGAGTATGACAGTGGGGCCAGTAGGGTTGGGTTGACCCAGTCAAATGTTGACTAGTCAACATATGAACAGCGTAAAGGGGCCACATGTCATTGACTTAGATGTTTCTAAAATTTTGTTTTTCTTTAAACTAACAGTGGGTCTACATGACATCCACTATTGGACTAATTAACTAGTACTCCTACTAATTAGACTAACAAACTAAACTAGTCCCTAAACTAGTATTTGGGTCGGCCATACACACAGAACACACACAACACACATGCTCGGCCATGGCCATGGATTGACCATGCCAAATTAGTAGCGGCTGGAGCATCACCTAGCAGCAGCGGCAAGCTCCAGCATTTAGGAGCAGTAGTAGCTCGCGTCCAGGAGGCATTAGCAGCACGCGAGCATCAGAGAAGCTGCGTAGCAAGTAGCAGCGGCGAGAAGCAGCAGCAGTACGAGCAGAACAGGGAGCAGCGGCAGCTAGCATCGGCAAGCAGCAGGAGCAAAAAGCGAGCAGGGAAGCGGCGCGCGCGCACGCGGGCTGGCGTAGCGGGGCAGCAGCGGCGGCAGTGGCAGCACCACAGGTAGCAGCAGTAGGCAGAGCAGCGCGCGACCGCGATGGCGCAGGGCAGCAGAAGTCGCGGCAGCAGGCGGACACCGGCAGGGAAGAAGCAGGGCGGTAGCGGGCACGGCGGCGCGCGCACGGGCGGCTGCCCGGGCGAGCAGGGGCAGCCGGGGTGGGAGCAGCAAACATCGGCAAGGGGCGGCATGGGCGCGTGTGTACGCAGGAAGTCGAGCACGACCATGGACAATGACGGCCGAGCTCGGGGACGACGGTCCACGGAGGCGGAGTTGAAGGGGGAAAAAGGGGGGGAACCGCGTAGCTCACCGAGATGGGGTCGGAGACGTGCTCGGGTGGTTCGAGGATGTGCGGTGGCGCGGATCCATGGCGGAGGCAACGGTGGCCGAGGACGATGAAGCAGCCCGATCCACGCGATGCAGGGACTCCAGGCTCGAGGTCGTGGACGAAGAGGAAGCAGCAGACGATGGCGATTCTCTTGGCGCATTCCAAGATGGCGGGGAGGTCAGTGGCCGCGACAACGACGATGGCCATGGCGTGGTGGTTTCGGGTGTGTGTTTGCCGCGAAGAGAACGAGCGAGGGAAAGAGGGAATGGCGCTAGGGTTATGTCCAGGGGCTCGGGTGTGACCTTATCCATGGAGGGGAAGCCGCGAGATGGCTGCCACCGCGGCCATGGCGCCGTGGATGGCCGCCACGCCTTCCCCCACCTCCTGTAGCGATAGGTTGAAGGAGCTGGGGGTGGGCTGGGCCGTGAGCTTTGCTAGGTGGGCCAAGTGCCCAGCGGGTTAGGTTAGTTTCTATTTCCCCTTTTTTGTTTAGTCTCTTCCCTTTTCTTATTTTTCTTTTCTGTTTTATTTATTTTAGTTAGCAAAACAGTTTTACAAAAATACAACCCCTACTCCTAAATTAGCATAATAACATAGGCCACCTACTCCAAAAAGTTTGGTGATTATATAACCTAGATTAACATTTGTTTAGTATTTAAAAGCATTTAAATAATTGTTTTGGTGCTGTTTTTACTTACTATAGTGCAGTTAAATACTTTACAAAAGTGTGGTTTCTTCACCAATATTTATTATGGACTATTTGGCTCACTCCGAACATTTTAGTTTTAATATTTGTAAACTTTTATTATTTGCTTTTATTTAAATTTTTAATTTGTTTCGGTTCTGAACTATCGAGAGTTTATCAACAGTAAACGGGGTGACGTGGCATCGTTAACGTGGGATTACTGTAGCTTAATTATCCGGGCGTCACAATTCTCCTCCACTACAAGAAATCTCGTCCCGAGATTTAAGAGGGGAGTAAGGGGGAAAGTTCTGGTTACGATATTCTAACGGATCTTCTCGAAGAAGTTAATCCTTTGGTTGATGTCTTCAATTCTTTATTCCAATGCATCATGATGAAGTCGTCGTCCTTTCTTCGGGAACTCCATCGTACTTGCGACAGAGTAAGGGGGTATTCTGGAAGAACGGACCTCTGCAAGGTTGACTATTTGGTCAATATCATCGGGGAAGGTGGCGGAAAGTAACTCTCGAACTAAATCTTAAGAAAAAGCCGAGAGCAAGTAAGAAAGTACCATGAGAAGTTTCAAACGGGTAGGCAATCTTTCGAAGCCTGAAACAAAGTGTGAAAGGGGTTCAAAGCAATCGGAATAAGTATTATGTCTGATGCCAGTATAGATCAGTAGGACGGTGGTCCGTGAATTACATACGAGGCCACGCGCGATGAATAAATTTGGGAGCAGGGGGTGCACAGGAGAGTCAGATTTCGATCCTGTGGAACTGTGGGTTGTGGGCCCACCATGTGGGTTAAAAGTAGGAAGGGCGATGACGTCTTGCACGATCATGTAAGTAAGGCATGTCAGAGGGTAGCCTGTCAGTTATGTTGGCAACAACATTGGTACCAAGGGCGAGGGACAAAGAGAACCATTTTCCTGCTCGTTGAACGAGGCGGACCAATAGGCAAGGTTCTCGCCCATCGGTGGTTACCGGAATGTCACCAACAATAGTAACAGGGTCTTACTGACAGAGTTGTACACCGAGGTGTTTGCACAAGCAGGGAATTAATACTGCTTAGATCATAATGATCACCAGAAACGTTAAACCAACCAATGGAAAGGAAAATATGATTATCAGATTAAACAGAACAATGAAAAGGAAAATGTGTTTAAACACATATTTCAGGGGTATATCCTTCCCAAGGACAAGGGTTGGGGTATATCCTTCCCAAGGACAAGGGTTAGAAGAGAACCATTTAGGTTAGGGAAGAGGAAGTTCATGACATTACCCAAACAACGGTGTTTGGATAATTGAGCAGCAAACATTTAGCATTGGGCTTCAAATGTTCTTGTTGAAAATCGAAGTACCATAGACATGCTTCGAGATAGCATTGACATGGTCATTAGGTAAGATCAGGCTATGGATACACAAAGGATCCATCAGGAACAACTTTATAGAGTAAGTCTTACAATTTCCTCATGGAAGAATAGGTCCTCCAGCCAGGTGTGCGAGCCATGACATCATCTTACCGGGTCATAAATAGACCAATGTTATAACTCTTGGAAATATGTTCCAACCATCATATCTGACCGAGATTCAGATCTGATTGGTGTTAGGATAACTCAGACTTAGGATGTCTGAGAAGAAAGGTGCAACACAAATTGGTGGGATGACATTGTAAGATTCTCGGGAAATGAACTATGAAAGCAAGTTCCGAAACAAGAGTCCATCATTAAACCAAGGAGAGGTGAGGAGGTGACTGATTGACTCGGCGACAATCCATTGAGACTTCCAAAAGATGGATTTCCACAACTATGTGAACAAGGAGATAACATTAGCTAGATCGAATGACTTAATGATGTATGCTCGAGAAAAACATACACAGTTAAACATTGGTTGAAATGTGCACCCGAAATATGGGCTAGGTAGCACGATCAATGTTCGAATGATGATTCATTAAGCCATAGACGTAGAATGAAACTATAGACCAATAACTTCAAAGCAATAGGGTTGCTAGAAGTTTAGAATCTACACATCACAGACCATTTGTCGGTATTTCGTTTAGAAACTACACGGGGACCAAGAAAGAATGGGGATGGTGAGAAGTATCACTGTACCAAGAATTCTTAAGAGGTGGAGTAATCCTCACGACATTCTTTACATAAAAGATGGTAATACCCCAAGGCAAAACATATCATAAGCTAGATAGCAAGGAAATCAAGATACAACACAAAATATGAACAAGCTTGTGTTGGGGGAAGGCAAGAATGTTGTCGATGATAACACAATTCATCGAGGGGCAAGGATGGTATTTCTCATCCTGAATTTCGACACACAACTAGGAAAAAGTCAAACTGTTGACAATGATCACGACAAATTTGTCGAGAGGTTTTCAAGAAGATGTAATTGATCGACGATGACATCAAGTCAAAGGAATGATGAAAGCGAAAGGTTATTGGAACCACGGGTAGGACACAAACTCGAAATCAAGTTTGTTGTTCAAGGAGAAGTGATATGACGAGGAAGATCGACGCAAGATTAGCTCACTGTCGAAATTTGTGCGCTGGGAAGGACCAGGTAGCACAGTAAAATCGGCACGATAATGACATAGCCGAGCAGGCTAGGGATGACGTGATCGAGTACGAACTCGTAAGCAAAGGAGATTACTAAGAGTTGTTTAATCGTGATGCGGACTCGATTCAGTTATCGATGTCCTTGAGTGTTTAATAACTCGGAGCCCGTGAAAAATTAGAATCAATGAGAACGTAATACTTGATGGAGAACTCATAAGAAGTTATGCAGTTCCGTGATAATCTCGAGATACCAGGGGGTAATACTCGACGACAAACCAAAGTAGAGGTTGGACTGGGGTATTGCTCTACAGAAGACAAGTGCCTAAACTTGTACGAGAAATGGTATTTAAAGGAGAAGATGGCCGGAACCACGATTGCAAAAGGCCAGATCCCAGATATAAGATGAACTTATACCAAAGGAATAATTAATTTAAGAGAAGCTTTAATGATAAGAGCTACATCGTGTCCATGGGCATGAACATAAAGTTCAAGGTCGACTCCCACTTCTCCAATGCATAACCTTTCATTCACTTCTCACTTTCGAAAAAGTTGTAGTGTTGAAATTTTATCTGGCAAAATACCAAAAGAGTACGACTCATGAAAACTTTCGGGTTCACACGGATTAGAGAAGGCTTCAACCCATAGGGGCATCTTGGGAACATATACCGCAAACTTCAAGAGTAAATAACACAAGCTCGAAAGGAGAGCATTGTTGACAAAGCATAGGATACAATTTACCAAAGGCATTATGTATCCGAGAAAAGACTCACAAAGTTATTGAATATGAAGGACGTCGTCGGAAAAAATCCAACAAGGTTATGATGGTCCATAAAGGATCCGATGTGAGTATCGGCACACAACCAGAGGAAGAATCAATGCAAAGACCTTGGATTATAGAAACAACTAAGTAACTTAGAGCTCAATTGCAAAGGAATTATGATTTCCAAATCAAGAGATCAGAAGCAAACGCTCTGATTGAGGATGGATAAGTTGAGTAAACTTACGGGTACAACCGACGGCTATTCAGTTGGTCGAGAACCAGTTCATGTTTAAAATGACGTCTGATCCGGAAGGATGAATTCTAGGATTTTGACTGAGGATTGCGAGCATTCGCAACAAATTGAATCAACGGACTCAAAATGATAATGACAAGAGATGCCAATAAGATTGCGAGACTTAAGATTAATCATAATGCAAGTAAGCAAGAATTTCAAGAGCAAAAAGGCTCCTGAGGATTTTTGGAAGATCGAATGGTATTTTGAACACTTATGTGAAATACTTGAATCAACTGGGGATGAGCGGATACTCGGTAAGTGCGAGAATTATCCGTAGGGGTATTCAGGTGACAAAGAACAGCAAGGCAGTATGCTCAAAGGATTCTCGTAACAACAGAGAGAATTTCGGGGTATCTTGTAATAACAAGATCAACTGGGAAACAATGTATGAATGGCGAGTATACGTGGTTATCCATAGGAGTTTATCGATGGAAGGGAATTGCAAAAGCGATGAACACAAGTTCTCGGGTTAACAGCAGAGAGTGTCTTCAGGGTCTTCACGTGCAGCAGACGATCATCAGTAATAAGGGGCTCTCCGAGTGAAAGTGATAACGAGATCCTAATGTTAGATTTAGCAAAATTCATTTAACCCGAATAGGAAAGAGTTCAGAGTAAGGATCGAGGAATAAAAGATTCTAATACCACCCAATGGCGACGTGGGCCCGTAAGCCGCACAGCCATGTTAGTAAAAACTTTTTCAATGACTAGACTCGACTTCGGCCAAGGAGTTGGAAAAGGGGATTCCTATAGGCAGTCGGCTCTGATACCAACTTGTGACGCCCCCGATTTGACCGTACACTAATCATGCACGCAAATGTGTACGATCAAGATCAGGGACTCATGGGAAGATATCACAACACAACTCTAAAACATAAATAAGTCATACAAGCATCATAATACAAGCCAGGGGCCTCGAGGGATCGAATACAAGTGCTCGATCATGGACGAGTCAACGGAAGCAACAATATCTGAGTACAGACATAAGTTAAACAAGTTTGACTTAAGAAGGCTAGCACAAAAGTAGCAACGGTCGAAAAGGCAAGGCCTCCTGCCTGGGACCTCCTAACTACTCCACGAGGCCGAACTCCACGTAGAATCATCCTCGGGATCTCTAGCTCCTGGACTCCAGCATCTGGTTGCGACAATCCGGTATAGAAAGGGGGAAAGAGGGAGAAAAGCAACCGTGAGTACTCATCCAAAGTACTCGCAAGCAAGGAGCTACACTACATATGCATGGGTATATGTGTAAAGGGGCATATCGGTGGACTGAACTGCAGAATGCCAAAATAAGAGGGGGATAGCTAGTCCTGTCGAAGACTACGCTTCTGGCCATCTCCATCTTGCAGCATGTAGAAGAGAGTAGATCGAAGTCCTCCAAGTAGCATCGCATAGCATAATCCTACCCGGCGATCCCCTCCTCGTCGCCCTGTTAGAGAGCGATCACCGGGTTGTATCTGGCACTTGGAAGGGTGTATTTTATTCAGTATCCGGTTCTAGTTGTCATAAGGTCAACGTACAACTCCGGGTCGTCCTTTTACCGAGGGACACGGCTATTCGAATAGATAATCTTCCCTGCAGGGGTGCACCACATAACCCAACACGCTTGATCTCATTTGGCCGGACACACTTTTCTGGGTCATGCCCGGCCTCGTAAGATCAACACGTCGCAGCCCCACCTAGGCTCAACAGAGAGGTCAACACGCCGGTCTAAATCCTATGCGCAGGGGTCTGGGCCCATCGCCCATTGCACACCTGCACATTGCGTACGCGGCCGGAAGCAGACCTAGCCTAGCAGGCGTTCCAGTCCAATCCGGCGCGCGCCGCTCCGTCGCTGACGTCAAGAAGAGCTTCGGCTGATACCACGATGCCGGGATACCCATAACTACTCCCGCGTAGATGGTTAGTGCATATAGACCAAATGGCCAGACTCAGATCAAATACCCAGAACTCGTTAAGCGTGTTATTTGCAGTAACCGCGGACGCCGACCAGGGCCAGGCCCACCTCTCTCCTGGGTGGTCTCAACCTGCCCTGTCGCTCCGCCACAAAGTAACAGTCGGGGGCCGTCAGGAACCCAGGCCCACCTCTACCGGGAAGGAGCCACCTGTCCTTTCAGCCCCCTCATCAAAATCACTTGCGGGTACTCAACGAGCCGACCCGACTTTAGTCACCACATGTGTCATATATATAAAGTATATAGTATATACCCGTGATCACCTCCCGAAGTGATCACGGCCCAGTAGTATAGCATGGCAGACGGACAAGAGTGTAGGGCCACTGATGGAACACTAGCATCCTATACTAGCAGTAGGATAGCAGGTAAGGTTAACAACTGTAGTACAATGACAGGCTATGCATCAGGATAGGATTAACGGAAAGCAGTAACATGCTACACTACTCTAATGCAAGCAGTATAGAGAAGACTAGGCGATATCTGGTGATCAAGAGGGGGGGCTTGCCTGGTTGCTTTGGCAAGGAGAGGTCGTCAACACCGTAGACGAACTGGGGGTCGCCGGCAGTCTCGTGGTCTACCGGAAAGAAGTAACGAAGGGGGAACACAATAAATAACAGAGCAATCAAAGCATCACAAAGTGTAACATGGCATTACGCGGTGCTAGAGGTGACCTAACGTAGTAGTAGGTGCTACTGGCGAAGGGGGGAAACATCTGGGAAAGTATTCCTGGTGTTTGACGTTTTCGGACAAATGAATCGAAGGGGTATTGTTGCACGTTCTCTATGCTAGGGATGTGTGGTACACGAACGGACTGCGTATTCGGATTCATCTCGTCATTCTGAGCAACTTTCATGTACAAAATATTTTCATCCGAGCTACGGATTATTTTATATTAATTCTCAAAGATTTAAACAATTTCTGGAATTTCTGGAGTTATATTAATTCGAATTAAAAAAACAGAATATACTTTTGTCACCTAGTGCTACCCTAGCATTCGAGTATGACAGTGGGGCCAGTAGGGTTGGGTTGACCCAGTCAAATGTTGACTAGTCAACATATGAACAGCGTAAAGGGGCCACATGTCATTGACTTAGATGTTTCTAAAATTTTGTTTTTCTTTAAACTAACAGTGGGTCCACATGACATCTACTATTGGACTAATTAACTAGTACTCCTACTAATTAGACTAACAAACTAAACTAGTCCCTAAACTAGTATTTGGGTCGGCCATACACACAGAACACACACAACACACATGCTCGGCCATGGCCATGGATTGACCATGCCAAATTAGTAGCGGCTGGAGCATCACCTAGCAGCAGCGGCAAGCTCCAGCATTTAGGAGCAGTAGTAGCTCGCGTGCAGGAGGCATTAGCAGCACGCGAGCATCAGAGAAGCTGCGTAGCAAGTAGCAGCGGCGAGAAGCAGCAGCAGTACGAGCAGAACAGGGAGCAGCGGCAGCTAGCATCGACAAGCAGCAGGAGCAAAAAGCGAGCACGGAAGCGGCGCGCGCGCACGCGGGCTGGCGTAGCGGGGCAGCAGCGGCGGCAGTGGCAGCACCACAGGTAGCAGCAGTAGGCAGAGCAGCGCGCGACCGCGACGGCGCAGGGCAGCAGAAGTCGCGGCAGCAGGCGGACACCGGCAGGGAAGAAGCAGGGCGGTAGCGGGCACGGCGGCGCGCGCACGGGCGGCCGCCCGGGCGAGCAGGGGCAGCCGGGGTGGGAGCAGCAAACATCGGCAAGGGGCGGCATGGGCGCGTGTGTACGCAGGAAGTCGAGCACGGCCATGGACAATGACGGCCGAGCTCGGGGACGACGGTCCACGGAGGCGGAGTTGAAGGGGGGAAAAGGGGGGGAACCGCGTAGCTCACCGAGATGGGGTCGGAGACGTGCTCGGGTGGTTCGAGGATGTGCGGTGGCGCGGATCCATGGCGGAGGCAGCGGTGGCCGAGGACGATGAAGCAGCCCGATCCACGCGATGCAGGGACTCCGGGCTCGAGGTCATGGACGAAGAGGAAGCAGCAGACGATGGCGATTCTCTTGGCGCATTCCAAGATGGCGGGGAGGTCAGTGGCCGCGACAACGACGATGGCCATGGCGTGGTGGTTTCGGGTGTGTGTTTGCCGCGAAGAGAACGAGCGAGGGAAAGAGGGAATGGCGCTAGGGTTATGTCCAGGGGCTCGGGTGTGACCTTATCCATGGAGGGGAAGTCGCGGGATGGCTGCCACCGCGGCCATGGCGCCGTGGATGGCCGCCACGCCTTCCCCCACCTCCTGTAGCGATAGGTTGAAGGAGCTGGGGGTGGGCTGGGTCGTGAGCTTTGCTAGGTGGGCCAAGTGCCCAGCGGGTTAGGTTAGTTTCTATTTCCCCTTTTTTTGTTTAGTCTCTTCCCTTTTCTTATTTTTCTTTTCTGTTTTATTTATTTTAGTTAGCAAAACAGTTTTACAAAAATACAACCCCTACTCCTAAATTAGCATAATAACATAGGCCACCTACTCCAAAAAGTTTGGTGATTATATAACCTAGATTAACATTTGTTTAGTATTTAAAAGCATTTAAATAATTGTTTTGCTGCTGTTTTTACTTACTATAGTGCAGTTAAATACTTTACAAAAGTGTGGTTTCTTCACCAATATTTATTATGGACTATTTGTCTCACTCCGAACATTTTAGTTTTAATATTTGTAAACTTTTATTATTTGCTTTTATTCAATTTTTTAATTTGTTTCGGTTCTGAACTATCGAGAGTTTATCAACAGTAAACGGGGTGACGTGGCATCGTTAACGTGGGATTACTGTAGCTTAATTATCCGTGCGTCACAGGGCTCGCGGGATGGCCGCCACAGTGATGGCCGAGGCTGTGGTGGGCATCCGAGGTGGCCACGCTCCCCCATGTAGCAAATAATGGGGAGGGGTTAGCTGGGCCGGCCAGGGGGGTAGGCCCAATGGGAAATAGAGGGGGCGTTTTTCCCCTGTATTTCTTTTTGTTTACTGTTTTCCTTTTATTTCATTTTTGTTTTTCTACTTAGTTTGTATAGTAAAAGAATTTAGTTGCTTATGAAACTTAGCACATAATTATTAGACCATGTATTGACCTAGCACAAAAAGTTTCAAATATATTTGAATAGTATAAGTATTCGTCTACTTTTAAATGGTTAAATTAAATACCGTTAGACTCTGTTTTATTTATTTTAGAGGCACGTAATCATTCCCAAAAATGTTGGTTGATGTTTGTTAATTAGTTAGTAAATATTTACAACCTTTTGAACATTTTTAAATCACTGCTTTATGAATTCATAATTTGACTTGTTAATTGAATTTGAATTTGAACTCAATTTGAAACAAGTGAGGTTTGGTAAAATTTTAAATATGATGACTTGGCATCATTAGTCAAAGGATTACAGGCGGCAGCTCCAGATCTGGAGCGTCGTCGCGGTTCCCGCGCCAGCGCAACACGGATGCCGGAGCTGGACCTCCTGACCCGCATGTAGCGACGCAAGGACAACACAGTCCGCACCGGTCTCATGCCGTCGCCTTCCCTCGTCGACCGCTCCTTCATGCGGCCAGCGCTTGGTTCTTGTGCCCACGCTGTCGGCCTGCACGCACACTCAGGATTGGAGGTGCGCGCCCGTGAGGTAGCGTGCACGGGAGAGGGAAGCGGCGGAGTAGTACGCGCGCCAGCACCACGGGACGGAAGCGGACGCCGACGAGGACGCGCGTCTCCTCACATGGTTCTACCGCCGCTCCCTCACGACGGCGGAGACGGACGCTCGCCGCCTCCGACGAAAGAACACCAAGGCACTTCGGGTTGCTATTGAGCAGTCAGAGCGCGAGGTGAAGGAGGCAGCGGCAGAGAAGCCTCGGGTGGCAAGGTTGAAGCGGGAGCAGGACAGGGCGGTCCGTCAGATGAAGGGGCCCATCATCCTCTCTGACTCCGACTCCGACGACAGCGACAACTGCACCTCCTCGTCAAACGACCAAGACCCTCCACCAGCCGCGGACACCTATAGCTGTGTCGGCGACTGAAAGGGCAAAGGCCCGGCGAGGAAGTGGTGATTCCGCTCCCCCTCTCAATGTTTATATCGTTTTTAGTTGTAGAAGTTTAAGAACTTGTCCAGGAACGAACTATGATCATTTGGATGTGGTGAAGTATGTTAATGTCCGTTTTGCAGTCGATCTTGTGTTCCTTTGCAGCTGATTTTTGTTGTCCGTCGTTCATGTAGGGTAGATCAACATTTGCATGTGTAGTATGGATATAAGGCGCCGAATATGAGATATTCGGATGCAGAGTGGTAAATATGAGGGATGATCGGTCAATGCTCACAGATGCGCCCGGACGCGTCCGTGGGCGTTTAAATGTCCGGATTTAGCAATTCCGGCTATAGATGCTCTTGATGGGTGCGCTCGACCAGGCGTTGGTACAAGCGAGCGCAAGCCGGCAACGGCGATCGGCAGAAGCCATCACACTATTGTTGAAATATATTGCCCGCCTCTCTCCATCAGTTCAGACTTTTGGAGCAACTAGCTGGAGCATGAATTCAATATGGTATCAGAGCCAAGAGGTCTTGAGTTTAAGACCCTGCCAATGCAGTATTAAATAAAACGATTCTGCGGCCTACATTGATCCCACGTGTAAGGACTAAAATAGTCTAGACATGAGAGGGAGTGTTGAAATATATTGCCCGCCTCTCTCCATCAGTTCAGACTTTTGGAGCAGCTGGCTAGAGCATGAATTCAATAACTATCACTGTAGAGGCCATCACATTATCACTCTGTGCCCGAATTAAAACAAGTATAGCAAAGAAAGATTACAAAACGAATCGCAGAAAGCCAAAAATAGACTGCCGATGGAACGGCGGCCGACCCTACTATGCCCTAATCCTATATACCTAGGCCAAAAAGAGATCCATCATCAACCCGCAAAAAAAAGGATATCCATCATCATTAATTATTTATCTAAACATCTAGTTATCCACGTCACCACACATGCCTCACTCAGTCACTATTGCTCATGCACCACATCACCCTCTTTTACCTCACATGCCCTATCATCGTGAACTATAAGTCAGAAAACTTCATAGACGTTTTAACAAAAATGCTACACCTACGTAACTATTTTATGTACGCTACGTAATATTTCTTCCGCCTAACTAAACTTCTGTTGGAAATATGCCCTAGAGGCAATAATAAATAGGTTATTATTATATTTCCTTGTTCATGATAATCGTTTATTATCCATGCTAGAATTGTATTGATAGGAAACTCAGATACATGTGTGGATACATAGACAACACCATGTCCCTAGTAAGCCTCTAGTTGACTAGCTCGTTGATCAATAGATGGTTACGGTTTCCTAACCATGGACATTGGATGTCGTTGATAACGGGATCACATCATTAGGAGAATGATGTGATGGACAAGACCCAATCCTAAGCCTAGCACAAGATCGTGTAGTTCGTTTGCTCAGAGCTTTTCTAATGTCAAGTATCATTTCCTTAGACCATGAGATTGTGCAACTCCCGGATACCGTAGGAATGCTTTGGGTGTACCAAACGTCACAACGTAACTGGGTGGCTATAAAGGTGCACTACAGGTATCTCCGAAAGTGTCTGTTGGGTTGGCACGAATCGAGACTGGGATTTGTTACTCCGTGTAAACGGAGAGGTATCTCTGGGCCCACTCGGTAGGACATCATCATAATGTGCACAGTGTGACCAAGGAGTTGATCACGGGATGATGTGAGTTACGGAACGAGTAAAGAGACTTGCCGGTAACGAGATTGAACAAGGTATCGGGATACCGACGATCGAATCTCGGGCAAGTAACATACCGATAGACAAAGGGAATTATATACGGGATTGATTGAATCCCCGACATCGTGGTTCATCCGATGAGATCATCGTGGAACATGTGGGATTCAACATGGGTATCCAGATCCCGCTGTTGGTTATTGGCCGGAGAACGTCTCGGTCATGTCTGCATGGTTCCCGAACCCGTAGGGTCTACACACTTAAGGTTCGATGACGCTAGGGTTATAGGGAAAGTATGTACATGGTTACTGAATGTTGTTCGGAGTCCCGGATGAGATCCCGGACGTCACGAGGAGTTCCGGAATGGTCCGGAGGTAAAGATTTATATATGGGAAGTCCTGTTTTGGTCATCGGAAAAGTTTTGGGTGATATCGGTAATGTACCGGGACCACCGGGAGGGTCCCGGGGGTCCACCAAGTGGGGCCACCAGCCCCAGAAGGCTGCGTGGGCCAAGTGTGGGAGGGGACCAGCCCCAGGTGGGCTGGTGCGCCCCCCCACCAAGGCCCAAGGCGCATGGGAGAGTGGGAGGGGGCAAACCCTAGGTCCAGATGGGCCTTAAGGCCCACCCTAGTGGCGCCCCCCTCCTCCCCTTGGCCGCCCCCCTAGATGGGATCTAGGGCTGGCCGCCACCCCTTGGGGTGGGAACCCTAGAGGGGGCGCAGCCCCCTCCCCCCCCCTTATATATAGTTGAGGTTTGGGGCTGCCCAAC
Source organism: Triticum aestivum (assembly GCF_018294505.1). Taxonomy (NCBI): domain Eukaryota; kingdom Viridiplantae; phylum Streptophyta; class Magnoliopsida; order Poales; family Poaceae; genus Triticum; species Triticum aestivum. The sequence continues at coordinate 180,984,491 of NC_057811.1, read as the reverse complement.
ACACGAGAACGTCTCTCTTTTGGCGCAACCCTACCCCTCTCCCTCCTCCTCCTCTCCCGCGGTGCTTGGCGAAGCCCTGCGGGATTGCCACGCTCCTCCATCACCACCATGCCGTTGTGCTGCTGCTGGACGGAGTCTTCCCCAACCTCTCCCTCTCTCCTTGCTGGATCAAGGCGTGGGAGACGTCACCGGGCTGCACGTGTGTTGAATGCGGAGGCGCCGTGGTTCGGCGCTTAGATCGGAACCAACCGCGATCTGAATCGCTACGAGTACGACTCCTTCATCCACGTTCTTGCAACGCTTCCGCATCGCGATCTACAAGGGTATGTAGATGCACTCTCCTTCCCCTCGTTGCTAGATTACTCCATAGATTGATCTTGGTGATGCGTAGAAAATTTTGAATTTCTGCTACGTTCCCCAACAGTGGCATCATGAGCCAGGTCTATGCGTAGATTCTATGCACGAGTAGAACACAAAGTAGTTGTGGGCGTCGATTTTGTCAATTTACTTGCCGTTACTAGTCTTATCTTGATTCGGCGGCATCGTGGGATGAAGCGGCCCGGACCGACCTTACACGTACTCTTACGTGAGACAGGTTCCACCGATTGACATGCACTAGTTGCATAAGGTGGCTAGCGGGTGTCTGTCTCTCCCACTTTAGTCGGATCAGATTCGATGAAAAGGGTCCTTATGAAGGGTAAATAGAAATTGGCATATCACGTTGTGGCTTTTGCGTAGGTAAGAAACGTTCTTGCTAGAAACCCATAGCAGCCACGTAAAACATGCAACAACAATTAGAGGACGTCTAACTTGTTTTTGCAGGGTATGCTATGTGATGTGATATGGCCAAAAGGATGTGATGAATTATATATGTGATGTATGAGATTGATCATGTTCTTGTAATAGGAATCATGACTTGCATGTCGATGAGTATGACAAACGGCAGGAGCCATAGGACTTGTCTTAATTTATTGTATGACCTGCGTGTCCATGAATAACGCCATGTAATTACTTTAGTTTATTGCTAACCGTTAGCCATAGTAGTAGAAGTAATAGTTGGCGAGACAACTTCATGAAGACACGATGATGGAGATCATGATGATGGAGATCATGGTGTCATGCCGGTGACGAAGGTGATCATGCCGCGCCTCGAAGATGGAGATCTAAGGCGCAAGATGATATTGGCCATATCACGTCACTTTATGATTTACATGTGATGTTTATCATGTTTACATCTTATTTGCTTAGAACGACGGTAGCATAAATAAGATGATCCCTCACTAAAATTTCAAGAGACGTGTTCCCCCTAACTGTGCACCATTGCGAAGGTTCGTTGTTTCGAAGCACCATGCGATGATCGGGTGTGATAGATTCTAACGTTCGAATACAACGGGTGTTGACGAGCCTAGCATGTACAGACATGGCCTCGGAACACATGCGAAACACTTAGGTTGACTTGACGAGCCTAGCATGTACAGACATGGCCTCGGAACACAAGAGACCGAAAGGTCGAACATGAGTCGTATAGCAGACACGATCAACATGGAGATGTTCACCGATGATGACTAGTCCGTCTCACGTGATGATCGGACACGGCCTAGTTTGACTCGGATCATGTATCACTTAGATGACTAGAGGGATGTCTATCTGAGTGGGAGTTCATTAGTCAGATGAACTTAATTATCATGAACATAGTCAAAAGGTATTTGCAAATTATGTCATAGCTTGCGCTTTAGTTCTACTGTTTAAGATATGTTCCTAGAGAAAATTTAGTTGAAAGTTGGTAGTAGCAATTATGCGGACTGGGTCCGTAAACTGAGGATTGTCCTCATTGCTGCACAGAAGGCTTATGTCCTTAATGCACCGCTCGGTTTGCTGAACCTCAGCGTTGTCTGTAGATGTTGCGAAACATCTGACATACACGTTTTGATGACTACGTGATAGTTCAGTGCGTAATGCTAACGGTTTAGAACTGAGGCACCAAAGACGGTTTTAAAACGTCGCAGAACATATGAGATGTTCCGAAGACTGAAATTGGGATTTCAGACTAGTGCCCATGTCAAGAGGTATGAGACCTCTGACAAGTTTCTTAAGCCTGCAAACTAAGGGAGAAAAACTCAATCGTTGAGCATGTGCTCAGATTGTCTGAGTACTACAATCACTTGAATCGAGTGGGAGTTAATCTTCCAGATGAGATGGTGATGGTTCTCCATAGTCACTGCCACCAAGAACTTCGTGATGAACTATAACATATTAGGGATAGATGATCCTTGAGCAACTCGCGATGTTTGACACCGCGAAAGTAGAAATCAAATAGGAGCATCAATTGTTGATGGTTAGTAAAACCACTAGTTTCTAGAAGGGCAAGGGCAAAAAGGGATACTTCATGAAACGGCAAATCATTTGCTGCTCTAGTGAAGAATCCCAAGGTTGAACCCAAACCCAAGACTAAGTGCTTCTATAATGAGGGGAACGGTCACTGAAGCAGAACTACCCTAGATACTTGGTAGATGAGAAGGCAGGCAAGGTCGAAAGAAGTATATTGGATATACATTATATGAATGTGTACTTTACTAGTACTCCTAGCAGCACCAGGGTATTAGATACCGGTTCGGTTGCTAAGTGTTAGTAACTCGAAATAAAAGCTGCGGAATAAACGGAGACTAGCTAAAGGTGAGATGACGATATGTGTTGGAAGTGTTTCCAAGGTTGATGTGATCAAGCGTCGCATGCTCCCTGTACCATCGAGATTGGTGTTAAACCTAAATAATTGTTATTTGGGGGTTTGCGTTGAGCATAAACATGATTGGATTATGTTTATCGCAATACGGTTATTCATTTAAGGAGAATAATGGTTACTCTGTTTATTTGAATAATACCTTCAATGGTCTTGCACCTAAAATGAATCTCGATCGCAGTGATACACATGTTCGTGCCAAAAGATATAAAATAGTAATGATAGTACCACATACTTGTGGCACTGCCATTTGAGTCATATTGGTATAGAACGCATGAAGAAGCTCCATGTAGATGGATCTTTGGACTCACTCATTTTTGAAAAGATTGAGACATGCGAACCATGTCTATTGGTATATATGCATGAAGAAACTCCATGCAGATGGATCGTTTGGACTCACTTGTTTTTGGATCACTTGAGACATGCAAATCATACCACATGGGCAAGATGACTGTAAGGCCTCGTTTTCAGTAAGATGGAACAAGAGAGCAACTTATTGGAAGTAATACATTTTGATGTATGCAGTCCAATGAGTGCTGAGGCATGCAGTGGATATCGTTATGTTCTTACTTCACAGATGATTTGAGTAGATGCTGAGTGTATTTACTTGATGAAACACAAGTCTGAATTATTGAAAGGTTCAAGTAATTTCAGAGTGAAGTTGAAGATCGTCGTGACAAGAGGATAAAATGTCTGTGATATGATCATAGAGATGAGTATCTGAGTTACGAGTTTGGCACACAATTAAGACATTGTGGAAAGTGTTTCACAATTAATACCGCCTGGAACACCATAGTGTGATGATGTGTCCAAACATCATAACTGCACCCTATTGGATATGGTGCATACCATGATGTCTCTTATCGAATTACCACTATCGTTTATGGGTTAGGCATTAGAGACAACCGCATTCACTTTAAAAGGGGCACCACGCAATTCCGTTGAGACGACACCGTTTAGAGAAACCTAAGTTGTCGTTTCTTAAAAGTTTGGGGCTGCGATGCTTATGTGAAAAAGTTTCAGGCTGATAAGCTCGAACCCAAAGCGGATAAATGCATCTTCATAGAATACCCAAAACAGTTGGGCATACCTCCTATTTCAGATCTGGAGGCAAAAGTAATTGCCTCTAGAAACGAGTCCTTTCTCGAGGAAAAGTTTCTCTCGAAAGAATTGAGTGGGAGGATGGTGGAGACTTGATAAGGTTATTGAACCGTCACTTCAACTAGTGTGTAGCAGGGTACAGGAAGTTGTTCCTGTGGCACCTACACCAATTGAAGTGGAAGCTTATGATGGTGATCATGATCAAGTCACTACCAAACCTCGTAGGACGACTAGGATGCGTGCTACTTCAGAGTAGTACGTGATCCTGTCTGAGATATCATGTTGTTGGACAATACTGAACCTACGAGCTATGGAGAAGCGATGGTGGGCCCATATTCCGACAAATGGTTAGAAGCCATGAAATCCGAGATAAATGGAACTTTGAGAAGAAGACGGACGTGGACGGTAATGTTACCGTCTATGAAGCTCGACTTGTGGCAAAGAGTATTTCCACAAGTTCAAGGAGTTGACTACGATGAGATTTTCCCATCCGTAGCGATGCTTAAGTCCGTCGGAATCATGTTAGCACTAGCTGCATTTATGAAATCTGGCAGATGGATGTCAAAACAAGTTTCCTTACCAGTTTTCGTAAGGAAAGGTTGTATGTGATACAATCAGAAAGGTTTTGTCGATCCTAAGGATGCTAAAAGGTATGCTAGCTCCAGCGATCCTTCCATGGACTAGAGCAAGCATCTCGGAGTCAGAATATACGCTTTGATGGAGTGATCAAAGTTTTTGGGTTTATACAAAGTTTGTTAGAAACTTGTATTTACAATAAAGTGAGTGGGAGCGCTACAACATTTCTGATAAGTATATGTGAATGACATATTGTTGATCCGAAATGATGTAAAATTTCTGGAAAGCATAAAGGGTTGTTTGAAAGGAGTTTTTCAAAGGAAGACCTGGATAAGGATGCTTACATATTGGGCATCAAGATCTATAGAGATAGATCAAGACGCCTGATGATACTTTCAAAAGGAACGCACACCTTGACATGATTTTGAAAGAGTTCAAAATAGATCAGCAAAGAAGGAGTTCTTGGCTGTGTTACAAGGTGTGAGTATTGAGTAAGACTCAAGACCTGACCACAGCAGAAGAGAGAGAAAGGACGAAGGTCGTCCCCTATGCTCCAGACGTAGGCTCTACAGTATGCTATGCTGTGTACCGCACATGAAGTGTGCCTTGCCATGAGTTGGTCAGAGGGGTACAATAGTGATCCGGGAATGGATCACATGACAGCGGTCGAACTTATCCTTAGTATCTAGTGGACTAAGGAATTTTCTCGATTATGGAGGTGAAAAGGGGTTCGTCGTAAGGGTTACGTCGATGCGAACTTTGACACTAATTCGGATGACTCTGAGTAGTAAACCGGACTCGTATAGTAGAGCAGTTATTTGAAATGGCTCCAAGTAGCGCGTGGTAGCATCCACAAGATGACATAGATATTCGTGAAGCACACACGGATCTGAAAGGTTCAGACCCGTTGACTAATAACCTCTCTCACAAGCATAACATGATCAAACCAGAACTCATTGAGTGTTAATCACATAGTGATGTGAACTAGATTGTTGACTCTAGTAAACTCTTTGGATGTTGGTCACATGGTGATGTGACCTATGAGTGTTAATCACATGGTGATGTGGACTAGATTATTGACTCTAGTGCAAGTGGGAGACTGTTGGAAATATGCCCTAGAGGCAATAATAAATAGGTTATTATTATATTTCCTTGTTCATGATAATCGTTTATTATCCATGCTAGAATTGTATTGATAGGAAACTCAGATACATGTGTGGATACATAGACAACACCATGTCCCTAGTAAGCCTCTAGTTGACTAGCTCGTTGATCAATAGATGGTTACGGTTTCCTGACCATGGACATTGGATGTCGTTGATAACGGGATCACATCATTAGGAGAATGATGTGATGGACAAGACCCAATCCTAAGCCTAGCACAAGATCGTGTAGTTCGTTTGCTCAGAGCTTTTCTAATGTCAAGTATCATTTCCTTAGACCATGAGATTGTGCAACTCCCGGATACCGTAGGAATGCTTTGGGTGTACCAAACGTCACAACGTAACTGGGTGGCTATAAAGGTGCACTACAGGTATCTCCGAAAGTGTCTGTTGGGTTGGCACGAATCGAGACTGGGATTTGTTACTCCGTGTAAACGGAGAGGTATCTCTGGGCCCACTCGGTAGGACATCATCATAATGTGCACAGTGTGACCAAGGAGTTGATCACGGGATGATGTGAGTTACGGAACGAGTAAAGAGACTTGCCGGTAACGAGATTGAACAAGGTACCGGGATACTGACGATCGAATCTCGGGCAAGTAACATACCGATAGACAAAGGGAATTGTATACGGGATTGATTGAATCACCGACATCGTGGTTCATCCGATGAGATCATCGTGGAACATGTGGGAGCCAACATGGGTATCCAGATCCCGCTATTGGTTATTGGCCGGAGAACGTCTCGGTCATGTCTGCATGGTTCCCGAACCCGTAGGGTCTACACACTTAAGGTTCGATGACGCTAGGGTTATAGGGAAAGTATGTACGTGGTTACCGAATGTTGTTCGGAGTCCCGGATGAGATCCCGGACGTCACGAGGAGTTCCGGAATGGTCCGGAGGTAAAGATTTATATATGGGAAGTCCTGTTTTGGTCACCGGAAAAGTTTTGGGTGATATCGGTAATGTACCGGGACCACCGGGAGGGTCCCGGGGGTCCACCAAGTGGGGCCACCAGCCCCAGAAGGCTGCGTGGGCCAAGTGTGGGAGGGGACCAGCCCCAGGTGGGCTGGTGCGCCCCCCCACCAAGGCCCAAGGCGCATGGGAGAGTGGGAGGGGGCAAACCCTAGGTCCAGATGGGCCTTAAGGCCCACCCTAGTGGCGCCCCCCCTCTCCTCCCCTTGGCCGCCCCCCTAGATGGGATCTAGGGCTTGCCGCCACCCCTTGGGGTGGGAACCCTAGAGGGGGCACAGCCCCCTCCCCCCTTATATATAGTTGAGGTTTGGGGCTGCCCAACACACGAGAACGTCTCTCTTTTGGCGCCGCCCTACCCCTCTCCCTCCTCCTCCTCTCCCGCGGTGCTTGGCTGTAACATCCCAAATGTTCAATTTGGAATGTTATACATAGATCATCATTTCATATCATGTTTTATTGCATTTTTGACAAATCCTCGATAAATCCTAAGCAACTCAAGGACCCTCGGAGAGAGTTGGGGATTTTCTCGAATTTTCATATTTGATTTTCATCAAATAATAAGACGAGGATTTTATTTTAATTATTTTCTCTCCGGAAAAATATTTCAATTTTAAAAATAAACGAGAGGAGAAAATATGACTTCTCCAAAACAATTGAAATACTGGAGGAAAAATATTAAAATCATTTATTGGATTTATTTGGATTTTATTTGCAATTTTTATTGCATTAAAAATATTGCATGTTTTCAAAATATTTATTTTGGTTTAAAAGAAATGTTCACCCTATTCTAGATTTTCTAACTAGACGGGGAAAATTTATTTTATATTTTTCTG